>NW_027332422.1:1065591-1179416 GCF_000442705.2 Elaeis guineensis
CTCTAAACAACTTCTAGTAATGGATTTTGCCCCAGAACCTAATCAGTAGGCTTTGGCCTCCACTGAAAAGATATGGTTAGGTCCAACCATTAACATGACTTGATTTGATGAATTGGACTAATAAATGATCAGGTCCGACTTTGGCCGGCCAACCTGACCACCATCAGAAAGACTCAACCAAATGATCATATTATGAATGATAATTTCATTAGTCAATAAGCACCAGGCCTTTGGGCCTCCAATGATTATTAAACTAATAGACTCATTATCTCTCACTTAATGGGAGGCTATGACTTAGTTATCACTATAACTTAATCATTTTAGGGACCTAATAATTTTTGAGAATTTTATTAAAGGATAGAAGAGAAGAAATTAACCAGCCAATTTCAATCCTCCCACTGACTTCACCAAGTCAGATTAAAAAAGATTTAATTAAAGCTGGCATTAGGTGCACCTAAATGAGTCACACTGATTTACCTAATGACATGGGTGAGTCCTAATCACCATGTGATCTAATCAAAACCTAACTCACCAGGTTGGCCAGGTAAGTGAGATCAGTGGTGAGGATATGCCATTAACTCGTCAGAGATCGAATCAATGCGTGTTGCTCCTAGATTGATTTTGATGATTACAAAGCAGATTGAAGGGATACAAACAATTTTAAATTGAAAAAGTCCTTATGCTCTTCAAGGGCAAAATTATAATTTTACTAAAATTCTGATTTGATAGTATCATTTGATAGAACAAATGATTTGTAAATTATTGATGAAAATTTTATTAATTTTGGACTTGTATTTTGAAAGTTATGCATGTTTGAAAATCATGAGTCAACCCGTGAGTCAACTCATGGCACAATGAGCTGATTGGCACACCCTGTGAGTCGACCCTCATGAGTCGACCCCCAGGCATGAGTTGACCCCCATGAGTCGACCCCTGCAGTTTTAGGCCAAAAGTTGCAGAAACTCATTTTCTGGCTGTTGCAACAGAAGTCGACTCATGAGTCGACTCCTGTAGCATGAGTCGACTCATGAGTCGACCCCTACGATGGAAAATGTCAGCAACGGCTATTTTTTTGCCCATTTTAATTGCCTTTTATGCTTCCTAAAATTGCTCTAACGGCTCTTTATCTGCCTAAATTATTTTCTCTTACTTCTAATATCATAAAATACTTTAAATGGTGAAAGAAATTGCAGATTAAATAGCAGATCAAACGTGAAATCAAAAAAGAGAAAAACGAGAGAGAGGATCCGAAATCTGCACGAAAAAGCCTGAGATCAACGAAATATCCAAAAACAAAAAGAGAGAGGATCCACAATATACAAGAGAGATTGTGAAAGAGAAAAACAAGAGCATTCAAAGAGAAGATCTTTCAAGCCTATTGTTCAAACTTGATCTAGAGATCTTTCAAAGCTTTCAAGAGATCTTCAATCAACAATCAACCTCTTCTCAAGCATTCGTTCAAGCGTTCATCCACTTTGAGAAAATCCGAAAAGGGGTTCTTCATTTGAGTAAAGTTTTTATTGTTATATTCACTCATTTAAAGGAGCTGTTATTGTATTAATTTGTGCTCAAAATTTTCTAACTCTTTGTGAGTTTTTGTTCTTGTTTTTGGAGGATTTCCAAAACAAGGAAAGGTTGATCCGAACCTGAAATCGAAGTGTTTTGGGTTTACTTGTACCCGAGAAATAAGTGATCTAGCTTGAGATAGCTAGTGTCGGAGTTTTCGACGTTTTGTATTCGGGTTGAATACAAGTATAGTAGATTAAAATTCTCAAGTAGGAGCCTGGAGAGTGGATGTAGGTGCAAGATTGGCACCAAACCACTATAAATCCTTGTGTTTGTGGTGTGCTTTATCGCTTTATCTTATTTCTTTATTATGTTCTTGCAATACTGCTTTAGGTAATTAATATTGAATTAAAATCTTTCTCTTATTCATCATAAGTAATTAATTAAGTCTAAAATTTTTAGAAACCTAATTCACCCCCCTCTTGGGTTGCATAGCTGGGCAACAAGTGGTATCAGAGCCGGTGCTCTAGCCCTTCTTTGATCTAACAATCAAAGAGCCAAAGATCTATGGCAACCCATGTCGGTACTTCTCTAGCCGAGGGGCAATCTACAAACCGACCTCCACTTTTCAATGGGTCTAATTACACCTATTGGAAAGCTCGGATAAAGATATTCATACAAGCACTCGACTATGATATGTGGAGTATCATAGTGAACGGTCCTCACACACCCACCAAGATTATAGATGGTGAGGAGTCAACCAAACCCGAGAAAGAATGGGATGAGGTTGATAAGAAATTGGCACAATTAAATGCCAAAGCCATGAATGTTCTTTATTGTGCACTAGATGCAAGTGAATTAATCGCATTTCTACTTGTGCATCTGCTAAAGAAATATGGGATAGGTTAGAAGTAATCCATGAGGGAACAAATCAAGTAAAAGAGTCTAAAATAAACATGCTTGTACATAAATATGAATTGTTCAAAATAGAGCATGATGAGTCCATAACTGCTATGTTTACTCGTTTTACTGATATAATCAATGGTTTAAAGAGTCTTGGCAAATCTTATACTAACAGTGAACTTGTAAGGAAGATTCTCAGGTCACTGCCAAGAACTTGGGAAGCCAAGGTGACTGCCATCCAAGAAGCAAAGGACTTGAACACTCTACCTCTAGAAGAGCTTCTTGGATCCTTGATGACTCATGAACTTAGCATGAAGCAACATCAAGAGGATGAAGTCAAAAAGAAAAGAACCATTGCCCTCAAATCCACAACTTTGCCTGATTATGAAATGGATGACTCTGAAGATGAAGAACAGGATGAAGAGATGGCACTCATCATCCGGAAATTTAAGAAGTTTCTAAGAAAAAGGAAACAGGGGATGAGAAAGAAATTCACAAAAGGGGAACAAAGCAAAGAAAAAGAGAAAGATCAACCCCTTACATGCTACGAGTGCAAGAAGCCGAGACATTTCAGATCCGAATGTCCACAACTGAAGAAAGGTCCCAAAAAGTTCAAAAAGAAGGCAATGATGGCGACTTGGAGTGCGAGTGATGACTCAAGCTCCGACGAGGAAACCTCAACAGAACAAGCCAACCTGTGCCTGATGGCACACGAAAATGAGGTAACTTCTGAATCCACTAGTGAATTTACTTTTGAAGAATTGCATGAAGCATTCTATGATTCAATTGATGAATTAAAGAAACTAGGGAAGAAAAATAAAGAACTGAAATTGGAAAATCAGTCCTTAATAAAACAAGTTGAAAACCTTTCAATTGAAAAATTCACATTGATTCAAGAAAATCAAAACTTAAAGGATGAAATTAACAAGCTGAAATCTATAGTAGATAAGTTCATCTTAAGTTCAAACAAACTAAATATGATTCTTGATAATCAGAAAGCTATATATGATAAGGCTGGACTTGGCTATAAACCTCTGAAGAAACAAAAATTTCTGAAGGATATTTATGTAAATTATTCAAGTAACAAGTCTACAAATATTACTTGTTTCAACTGTGGTAGGATAGGACATAAATCATACACATGTCTTATTAACAAATATGCAAACACAAAGAAAATATGGGTTCCAAAAGGAACCATTCTGACTAACCTGAAAGGACCCAAGAAAGCTTGGGTACCTAAGACAGAAACTTGACCTTTGCTTGCAGGTGTGTCTAGCATCCCAAGAAGGAAACAAGAAATGGTATCTTGACAGCGGATGCTCGAGACACATGACTGGTGATGAATCACAATTCATCACGCTTGATGCTAAGGATGGAGGGATGGTCACCTTTGGAGATAATGGCAAAGGAAAGATCATCGGGATAGGTAACATTGGTATCACTCCCTCCAAATACATTGAGAATGTTTTACTAGTTAAAGGTTTAAAGCATAACTTACTTAGCATTAGTCAATTCTGTGATAAAGGGTATAAAGTAGTTTTTGAATCATCTGCTTGCATTGTGACTAGTCCTATTAACGATGGCATTAAATTTATAGGACATAGGCATGGCAATGTTTATATGATAGATTTAAATGACTTAGCCAAATTAGACATGCAATGCCTAGTATCCTTGAATGCTAAAATCAATGAGACTAGTTGGCTGTGGCATCGTAGACTTGCACATATAAGCATGCATTCTCTTTCAAAATTAATTAAGAAAGATTTAGTTCTCGATTTGCCAAAACTGAATTTTGAAAAGGATAGAATTTGTGATGCATGCCAATTAGGTAAACAAACTAGAGTATCATTTAAATCCAAAAACACTGTTTCAACTTCTAGACCATTAGAGCTCTTACATATGGACTTATTTGGACCAACAAGAACCACCAGTCTAGGAGGAAAATGATATGGCTTTGTAATTATAGATGATTATTCTCGTTTTACTTGGGTTTTCTTTTTGGCTCACAAAAATGAAACTTTTCATATTTTCACTAAATTTCATCGAAAAGTCTCTAATGAAAAAAGTTTTTCAATTCAAAATATTAGAAGTGATCATGGAACTGAATTTGAAAATCAAAATTTTGAAAATTTTTGTGATGAAAATGAAATTGGCCATAACTTCTCTGCTCCTAGGACACCCCAACAGAATGGGGTAGTTGAAAGGAAAAACAGAACCTTAGAAGAAATGGCCCGTACCATACTTTGTGAAAGCAACCTTCCAAAATATTTTTGGGCGGAAGCAATTAACACAGCATGTTACATTTTAAATCGTGCTTTAATAAGATAATTTTTAAAGAAAACCCCCTATGAACTTTGGAAAGGAAGAAAACCAAATATTGCATATTTTCATATTTTTGGTTGCCGATGTTTTGTATTAAATAATGGCAAAGAAAAATTTGGTAAATTTGATACAAAATCAGATGAAGCAATCTTTCTAGGTTACTCCTCCACTAGTAAAGCATTTAGAGTTTTCAACAAAAGAACTTTAGTAGTTGAGGAGTCCATACATGTTGTTTTTGATGAATCTAACGATCTTCCTTCAAGGAAGAATGAGGGTGTTGATGATGCAGATCCACTAATAGAAGGTATGAAGGAGATCACTCTGAAAGATTCAGCAACTCTAAAAGACAAGGATCAAGAAGACGAACAAAATGAAAGAGGTGAAGAAATTCAAGAACAACCTCAAGGTACAAATGACCTACCCAAGGAATGGAGGTATGTTCACAACCACCCTAAGGAGTTAATTATTGGTGACCCTATGCATGGCGTAAAAACCCGTTCTTCACTAAGAGATGCAGTTAATCATTGTGCTTTTGTATCTCATCTTGAACCTAAAACTTTTGAAGAAGCTGAAAATGATCATAATTGGATTAATGCTATGCAAGAGGAACTTAATCAATTTGAAAGAAATAATGTTTGGACCTTATTATCAAGACCTAAAGATTATTCAATAATTGGCACAAAATGGGTCTTTAGAAACAAATTAGATGAGCATGGAAATGTAATTAGAAATAAAGCAAGACTGGTTGCTAAGGGATATAATCAAGAAGAAGGAATTGATTTTGATGAAACCTTTGCACCTGTTGCTAGATTAGAAGCTATTAGACTTCTACTTGCATATGCTTGCTTTATGAAATTCAAATTATTTCAAATGGATGTTAAAAGTGCATTTTTAAATGGATATATCTCTGAAGAAGTATATGTAGAACAACCACCCGGATTTGAAAATTATGCTTTTCCTAATCATGTCTTTAGATTAAATAAAGCTTTATATGGATTAAAACAAGCACCTAGAGCATGGTATAAAAGGCTAAGCAAATTTTTAATGAATAATGGTTTTTCAAGAGGTAATGTAGATACAACCCTATTTATTAAAAGAAATCAAAATGATATGCTAATTATACAAATTTATGTTGATGACATAATTTTTGGGTCTACTAATGAATCCCTTTGTCAAGACTTTGCTAAGCTTATGCAGGGGGAGTTCGAGATGAGCATGATGGGAGAACTCACCTTCTTCCTCGGACTCCAAATCAAACAATCAAAAGAGGGAATCTCCATCACCCAAAGCAAGTACACCAAGGAACTACTCAAAAGATTTGGAATGGAGAACTGCAAACCAATTGGCACACCAATGAGTCCCTCATGTAAGCTTGACAAGGATGATGAAGGTAAATGTGTAGACTTAAAATACTATAGAGGTATGATTGGCTCATTATTATATTTAACTGCAAGTAGGCCTGATATCATGTTTAGTGTTTGCTTATGTGCTAGATATCAATCTAATCCTAAAGAATCTCATTTGAATGCTGTTAAAAGAATCCTTAGATACTTAAATGGTACACAAACTCTAGGGTTATGGTACTCTAAGGACTCACAAATTAATTTATTAGGATATTCAGATGCTGATTTTGCTGGATGTAAATTAGATAGAAAAAGCACAAGTGGAACTTGCCAATTTCTTGGAGTTAACCTAATCTCATGGTTTAGCAAGAAACAAAATTCGGTGGCACTGTCTACGGCTAAGGCCGAATACATTGCAGCCGGAAGTTGTTGTGCTCAAATCTTGTGGATTAAGCAACAACTCAAAGATTTTGGAATTATACTTAATGAAACACCAATAAGATGTGACAACACAAGTGCCATAAATCTATCTAAAAATCCAATTCAACACTCAAGATCTAAACATATTGAAATAAGGCATCATTTTATAAGAGAACATGTTCAAAACAAAAATATAATTCTTGAATATATTTGCACTGAAAATCAATTAGCTGATATCTAGTGAGGATAGACTTTGTGAAATTAGGAGAAATCTAAGAATTCTAGATCCATTTGCCTAAAATTTCTCAATTTCCAAAGAATTGATTAGAGCTCAATTTTCAACATCTATCTTAGTCCCAAAAGCTCAAATTTATCATTCTAAAAACTTATCATTGAGCAAAATTCCTTCACTCAAAATTTTAAATTTTTTTGGAATTTATTCATATTTTTCCTGATTTTCTGAACTTCATGAGTCGACCCCCATGAGTCGACTCAATGGCAAACTTGTAAATCCCACTAACTTTCAACATGTTCATTGTTTTTATACTGAAACCCTGTTCGTGAGACGACTCATCTTCTCATCATCCTCCTTCCAAAAGTCATCTTCTCCAAACTTTTTTTTTTTTTTTTTCAAAGGATCAAACTTGAAGCAATTCTCCCTCCTCCTCTCCACCAAAAATCACCTCCTTGAAAAGGATTTTCTGTGCTTTCTCGCATTGCTTGGCGCGGTTGGAACGTGCCCTAGCACTTTACCGATCTTCCAAAATCTACTTCTTTTCTCCACCAAAATCCTTCTTTACTCTCTTGTGATCTCTCCTCCACTCAATTCAAGTCTCCTTGCTTGCTACTATAGTGGATATGGCTCCAAAGATGAAACTTCCCCAAAGAAGAAAGTCAATCCGTGAGCCTGAAGAAATTGTCAAAAAGAAAAGGCATGCTCAGTCTTCAACTGCTCCCACTCCAGTTTCAGTATCTGCTCAAGGTCCCTCTCAATCCTCCATAAGCCCCAGTGTAAATCCTCTTTCTGATAGAAAAGTAGAAACCGGAAAAAATATAGATTTTCGGTTCTTTGAGGAAGAAGGATTTATTTTTGCTACCAAAATTAAAAACCAAGGATGGGAACTCTATTGCTCTCTTAAGGAAGTCACCTATGTTGACCTTGTTAGAGAATTCTACCAAAACCTACTTTATGGAAGTGGGTCAGTGACTTCAACTGTAAAGGGAATTGATATCTGCTTGGATTCTAGGATATTGGGAGAAATACTTCAGTTGCCTAGTGAAGGATACTCATATATGGAACTCCCAATTAAAGAAGAGGGGATCAGAATTATTCTAGGAGAAAACTATTCAGGAAGTTTAAACAAATTGGAAGCAAAGATTTTGTCCATTGAGATGAGGGTCCTACATCAGATAGTATCAAAGCTCTTCTTTCCTAGGAGTGGTAGACATGACTTACTTTCCAGTAGAGATGTATGTGTCATGTTTCATGTCATCACTCAGACCCCCCTGAACCTCCCTGCACTTATGATAGAGGCCATGAGAGAAACTTTGAATAGATCCAAGGCACACTTGCCTTATGGTATGGCCCTTACTAGAGTATTCAGGAGGTTTGGAGTTAGTTGTGAGGGGGAGGCTGCTACTAAGCTCTCTCATGTGGACACTTTCAACCAACACAGCCTGCACCGAATGGGATTTGCAAAGACTGATGGTGGTTGGATCAAGGGATCTGAGGAGAGAGTTGAGGAGAGAACTGAAGATAGAGCTGAGGACAGAACTGAAGGCAGAGTAGAAGAAGAAGGTCCATCTTCTCCTGTACATGACTTCAGGGCAGCTTCACCAAATACCCAGTTCATTCCTGATACTGAGGCTGGCCCTTCAGAGTTTACTAGGATGCCCACACCAGTGTATCAGCCAGAGAGCAGAGCACCTCATTCAGAGTT
Organism: Elaeis guineensis; assembly: GCF_000442705.2. NCBI lineage: Eukaryota > Viridiplantae > Streptophyta > Magnoliopsida > Arecales > Arecaceae > Elaeis > Elaeis guineensis. Next base: position 1,074,026 of record NW_027332422.1, read on the forward strand.
CAGACTGGCTGACGATCAGATCGAGCATATTTCACAGCGTGTGGCTTCTTTGCTGTCTAGCCAGTGGAGTAGTACTTCTTTTGCACCTGGAGCCACCTCTTCTGATCAGACCATTACTCCCCATATCTCCACTGTGTTACAAATGATATCAGATCAGTCCATCAGGATCCAGCAGCTTGAGGACACTGTCTGGAGACTTACTGACAGAGTTCTTGACTTGCAAGGGCAAGTCCTTGCTTTGGCCCATCCCAAGCCACAGGAGTCAACCATTGAGGTCACAGACCTCACTGCAGAGACTGGTAGGCTCAGAGGAGCACTACAAGGTGGATATGAATTGCTGAGGAAAGAAATTCGAGGATCGAGTGAGCATGCTACCACTCAGTTCAATGCTCTACTTCAATCTGTTTCAAGAGCACTGAACGTACTTGATTCTATCAGACTCACCCTTTCTGTTCAGTCCTTAGCATCTTAGCATTCTCAGCCACCCAGTTCATCTCGTTCTTCTGCTCGTGCCAGAGGCAGACGGGGTAGAGGACGCACTTCTGATCCATCATCTCCTCACCCTATATCTGATGACTCCGATCATTGACTTATCTTGATCTTTACTAGATCCTAGGTGTTAGTGTCTTGTTCTAGGATCTGTACCTTGGGGTCATGTATTGACAATTAGCTGGTTGACTTTTATAATATGAACTATGTATTGAAACAATTATGGTTTTAATGAAATCAACTTTTACTTATATTTCTACCTTTTGTAATGATGTTGATCATATTATGGTTATATATATTCTTCTTGTTGAAAAATTATCTTCTCTTTGTTGTTGTTTGCTGTTGATAATTGCTATATTAAGGGGGAACAAACTTCTGTGATAAACTCTAAAAGGGGAGAAATTAAAGAATGTTTCAGAAAAAGAAAGAGTTAACCATATTTGATGATGTCAAAAAGGGAGAGAAATTAAACAAAACAAAAACAAAATTGGAGATATTAAACAAAAATTGGAGAAATTAAATATTTGGAGAAATTAAACAAAAATTAAGAAATTAAACAAAATTTGAGAAATTAAACAAAAATGGTATTTTGAGAAATTAAACAAAAAATTTGAGAAAATTGATATCAGACAGAATTTAAACAAAAAGTAAAATCATAAGTACAATGCAAATAAGTAATTTTTTATATGCTCTGATATATTTCAAAATTCAAACTTGCTCAGATATATCTTTTGAAATTTACCTTGATACATCTTAAGAAATTTGATTTACTCTGATACACCCTAAAAATTTCTTTTAACTTGCTCTGATACATGATAAAATTTAATCTGATACAGTGTGAAAGTTTCTCTGATATTTGCTCTGATACAGTGTGAAATTTTCTCTGATATATTATAACATTTACTCTAATACATTGTAAAATCTTTTCGGATAACATTATAAAAATTATTGTTCTTGCTCTGATACATTGCAAAATTTATTTCTTTTCTCTTGCCCTGATATATCTTAAGCTCAAAATGAGTTAATACACTTAAGCTCAAAATCAACTTTTAAACATACTTTGGCACACATAATATTTTTTTTTTTTGGCACATAAGTATTTTTTTTTTCTCTGATGCTAAAACTAAAATCAAATGAGAATGGAATTTTCAAAATAGAGCTCAATCTGATAACAAAAATAAGTTTTCTGCTCTAACACCAAAATCACATAATCAAATGAGCATATCTTCAAATCCTTAAGCAAATGGACAAATTATTTTTGCATATGACTATTTATATTACATGCCAAAAGAATCATACTCTTTTCAAGCATATACACCTATAAAGTATTCTTTTGAAATTAATGCATTCACATAAATATTTTTGTTCAAATGTTTTGTCATCATCAAAAAGGGAGAGATTGTTGCTTCTAGATTGATTTTGATGATTACAAAGCAGATTGAAGGGATACAAACAATTTTAAATTGAAAAAGTCCTTATGCTCTTCAAGGGCAAAATTATAATTTCACTAAAATCCTGATTTGATAGTATCATTTGATAGAACAAATGATTTGTAAACTATTGGTGAAAATTTTATTGATTTTGGACTTGTATTTTGAAAGTTATGCATGTTTGAAAATCATGAGTCAACCCGTGAGTCAACTCATGGCACAATGAGCTGATTGGCACACCCTGTGAGTCGACCCTCATGAGTCGACCCCCAGGCATGAGTCGACCCCCATGAGTCGACCCCTGCAGTTTTAGGCCAAAAGTTGCAGAAACTCATTTTCTGGCTGTTGCAACAGAAGTCGACTCATGAGTCGACTCCTGTAGCATGAGTCGACTCATGAGTCGACCCCTGGACGGAAAATATCAGCAACGGCTATTTTTTTGCCCGTTTTAATTACCTTTTATGCTTCCTAAAATTGCTCTAACGGCTCTTTATCTGCCTAAATTATTTTCTCTTGCTTCTAATGTCATAAAATGCTTTAAATGGTGAAAGAAATTGCAGATTAAATAGCAGATCAAACATGAAATCAAAAAAGAGAAAAACGAGAGAGAGGATCCGAAATCTGCACGAAAAAACCTGAGATCAACGAAATATCCAAAAAGAAAAAGAGAGAGGATCCACAATATACAAGAGAGATTGTGAAAGAGAAAAACAAGAGCATTCAAAGAGAGGATCTTTCAAGCCTATTGTTCAAACTTGATCTAGAGATCTTTCAAAGCTTTCAAGAGATCTTCAATCAACAATCAACCTCTTCTCAAGCATTCGTTCAAGCGTTCATCCACTTTGAGAAAATCCGAAAAGGGGTTCTTCATTTGAGTAAAGTTTTTATTGTTATATTCGCTCATTTAAAGGAGCTGTTATTGTATTAATCTGTGCTCAAAATTTTCTAACTCTTTGTGAGTTTTTGTTCTTGTTTTTGGAGGATTTCCAAAATAAGGAAAGGTTGATCCGAACCTGAAATCGGAGTGTTTTGGGTTTACTTGTACCTGGGAAACAAGTGATCTAGCTTGAGATAGCTAGTGTCGGAGTTTCCGACGTTTTGTATTCGGGTTGAATACAAGTATAGTGGATTAAAATTCCCAAGTAGGAGCTTGGGGAGTGGATGTAGGTGCAAGGTTGGCACCGAACCACTATAAATCCTTGTGTTTGTGGTGTGCTTTATCGCTTTATCTTATTTCTTTATTATATTCTTGCAATACTGCTTTAGGTAATTAATATTGAATTAAAATCTTTCTCTTATTCATCATAAGTAATTAATTAAGTCTAAAATTTTTAGAAACCCAATTCACCCCCCCTCTTGGGTTGCATAGCTGGGCAACAATGCGAGTAGCACCCACTTAAAAACCATTGGTCAGACTGCCGAACTTACCTTAGACACCAACTGGTTCATTAGTTTTAATTTGATCAACTTAGTAAATAGGGTTCCACCGCGTAACCATGAATTAAGTCCATCTTGGTCTAGTTAAAGACATGGACCCATTCAACTACAACTATTGGAGTTGAGTCTAGAGTGTCCTTGACCTAATCTAATTCAATTTTTGATTAGATTTGACTAATTACTCTAATTTAGTCCATTTCTTTAAGCTAACCTTAGATCTAACCCAATTATAGACCTAATCCATCTAATCCATTGACTCACAAGTTTATGCAATTGTCTTAGGTCTTAATTCACAATTCTAGACCAACTAGACAACACTTAATTCTTTTAATTAAGTATTTGGACTAATGGATCAGGGTTTGGAATTTCAAAAATAATTTTTAAATTTGAAAAGTTTTATTTTTTGTTCACCAAATGTGTTGACTCATTTCACAAACAGATCAGTATATTTCATAAATAGCAATCCTATTTTTAATTACATAACAGAAAATAACTCAATCAAAATAAATCATGAATATTCCTTTAGATCTAATTTAACACATTCATGATAAATTTTATAATTAAATATTTATAATTAAGTCCTTTCACTGCTTCATCTGCATGGGATATAATCGCATCAGCACCCCTACCGCCATAGGAGAACCCCATCGAATGGGAGGAGAGGGCCTTTAAACCCTACTTTTCTCCTATGACCGAATGACCATGGCAACCAACCCAATTAGACTACTTGCTACTTGGATCAAGTATATCTAAATATATCAATTTCAAAATTTAAATTTTAAATTTTAAATTTCAAATTTTAAATTTCAAATTTCAAACAAATTTTAAATTTCAAATTTTGAATTTCAAATTTTGAATTTTAAATTTTAAATTTCAAATTTAAAATTTCAAATAAATTTCAAATTTTAAATTTCAAATTTTGAATGTTAAATATTTAAATTTTAAATTTTAAATTTAAATTTAATTTTGAATTTCAGATTTCTAAATTTTGAATTTCGAACAAATTTTAAAATTCAAATTTCAAATTTTAAATTTTAAATTTTAAATTTAAACTTTTAGATTACTACTTAATCTACACATGCAAATGTATATCATATTTTAGAAATCGCTCTGATACCATTTGAAGTGAATTTGAGTGTAGGAGTAAAATGGTAATTTTAAAATTTTTTAAAATTATAATTTTACTGTAAAAATTATTAATTAATCTAATTAATTAATATATATTAATCCTACATAAGGATCTAAATATGATATATATAGCATGCATTTAAATTTAAAATTTTGAATTCTCTACAGTAAATATTTTACTGTTATGTATTCAGAACACATTACCTTCATGCAGGTAGTCGATCGCTATAGTCTGATCATTGTTGGAAAGGTCTGATCATTGCAATGTAGCCATACAGTGTGTCTGGCCTCTGCAGATCATCCACATGAAGCTTTCGATCTGATCGGCTCCTCACGAATGCTAGTTCGTCGCAGAATCCTTTCGACGGCCGATGTTGATCGAACTCCTTCGATCTTGATCTGCTGACTCCTCGGATGCTGTGGATCATCAGTAGATATACTTGAGAGGTTGATGAAGCTCTCCCTAAATCTTCTTAGCTCATGATACTCGTAGCTCACTTTCTCACTTTCCGAACCATAGATAGAAATCCTAGGGTACTCTCAGAAAAGCCTGCGCCCACTCTCTTTCTTTTCTTTCCTCTCAAAATTTTTGAACTTTTGAAATCATGAGAAAGCTTCCTCACACCCACTTTTCTTTCTCAAAAATTTCGTACACACGCCCCACCTTCTTCTCACTTTTAAAACAATGCAAGATGCATCTTAAACACGTGAGAGGATAAAGATAGGTGGTTGCTCATTTGAATTCAAATCGAATTTGAATTCAAATGCTAACCAACCCATCCTTATCCACTCTTGGCATGAGAAGAAAAGGGTGTGGGCTCCCTTGTACGTAGAGAGTTTACACGAGAAACTCTTTCTCGTGTAATGCAAATGGCGCACAAATGGATAAGGCTAGGTGGCGCATGGATTAGTTGCCCATTCAAATTCAAACATCCTTTGAATTTGAATGGTTAACAAACTAATCTTTATCCAATAAATGGTGCACAAGGGAGGGCGTGGGAAGGCTTCTACATGGGAGAAAATTCACGAAAAGTTGTTTCTCGTGAATTCAAATGGGCGCAGATAAGTGAGGTGGCGTAGGGAGATGAGGTCAAAGTGGTTTCAACCTAATTGAGCCAACCTAATCAAAATAAGTTAGGCACAATTAGACTAAGTTAAACCCAACTTAATTAGGCTTAATTAAGCTCAATAAAATTCTAATCAAATCAGGAATTGACTAAGCCCAACCCTTGATCAGATCAGGGACCAAACCACCTTGACGATTAGGTTAACACTTAACCTAATCGGGTCAAACCCAACTGAATCCAATTCAATTGGACTTGATCCAAAAATAATTACTCAATCAAATTGAGTTAATTAGTGATTAAATCACTAATTAAATCTCTCATAAATACTGAGTCCAAATCCGATGGGCAATCGGGCATCAAAGTCCATCGATATGAAATCTTGATTGAAGAGTCCCAAACCAGTGGGACTCTTGATCCCGGTATCCAAAATGTATAGAACTCATGATCAGAGAATCTTGATTCTCGATCATAGAGTCTCAGATATGTAGGACTCAGAGTTTCAAGTATTAGGACTCTTGGTCGAAGAGTCCCAGTCTAGTGGGACTCTTCACCAGCCATCTGATCAGATAGGAACCTCTAATGTGTGTGACCCCGCAGGTTCAACCTAAGCCGGTAGCACAGGAATCAATTTTTGTACTAATCGAAGTGACCATCTAGCAATGGTATTCACGTCGGATAGATCGAATAGTCACAATCGCAACATTCAGAACCTACGCGAATATGGTTACTGTATAATTCATCCCTTTTGACCCCTGTGTATAGGATGACTCAGGGTTAAACTGTCAACCCTGATCAGATCATCCGAATCATGATCAACTCAAACAGTCCTGGACTCCTCACTAGGACTACCCTGACCAAATTTTGCTAAATTGAAATACGACTGTACACAGCTCCTGAACTGGAGTGGTCAATCCCATCTGACACACGCACTGACAAATCAAGTACTTGACTACACCCAGCAGCCTTCCATCACTAAATTAGAAATTCAGGTAGTCCAGTGCTTAAGTACAGTGAGTTGCTTACAAGTCACCGTGGCAGTCTCAGATCGGAGGGATAGTTATACCCATATCCCATCGGAGCAAATCTTGACAGCAGAAAAAGCTCCGAAGTTGGTCACATTCAGTGCAGATGTACCCTTATATCTCACCTGTATGCCATACCAGTGTCTCCACACTCCTTGATTAAGAGAACAACCAACCCATATGGCACACAACAATCTATGCTTGAGATAGATGCAATTTGATGCTTGTGTTTTCATAGATAAAGTACAGAGACTAGATGCTGAAAGAGTTCAGCATAGAAATCTCAAAAAGGGGTCTGCTATCTCTCGGGCAACCCGAACAAATTAGCCGCGCGCTGAGGGACGCTGAGACAGGTACACCAAATTAGAAAAACTGACCTACGCCTTGTTGGTTGCAGCTCGGAGGCTCCGACCCTACTTTCAAGGGCACATGTGATGCTACTCATCGATCAACCGATCAAGGCGGTTTTACACCGGCTGACACCTCCGGAAGAATGGCAAAATGGGCGATCGAGCTCACAAATTCGACATCAACTACAGACCTAGACCAGCAGTAAAGGCCCAAATACTGCAGATTTCATAGTAGAGTGCACCATCCCAAGGAGGTCGAACCTGAGCAAAGCAAAGTTGACGACCTGAAGTCTCAACCGAACTCCCCCAACGAAGAGGCCAATCCCTCCGATCGCTTTGGACCCTCTATGTGGATGGATCTTCCAACATGTCAGCGCAGGTGCAAGCCTGATCTTGTCAGTCCGGAGGGAGTTATAGCAGAGTACACTCTGCATTTGAGTTCCCGCAACAAACAATGGAGCGGAATATGAAGCTCTGATCGCAGGACCAAGGATCACCAGAGAGCTGGGAATAAGTCAGCTCCGGGTGCACAGTGACTCTCAACTGGTGGTGGGGCAAGTCAGTGGGAGTTATGAAGCGCGGGAGGACAGTATGGTCAGATACCTTGAGAAGGTAAAGGAGCTCACCCCCCCTTCAGCAGCTTCAATATTAGACAGATTCCCAGGCTGGAGAATACCAGGGCCGATCTTCTCTCCAACTGGCGACATCGGCTCCGGCGAATTGCCCAGAGGCATCCTCTTTAGTTCTAAAACACCCGAGTACAGAAGAATCGGGCCCGTAATGGAGATCGACCACGAGCCCAGCTGGGTCAACCCGCTGATAACCTATCTTAAGGATGGAGTTCTCCCCCAGGACGCGAAGGAGGCTCGAAGCTCCGAAATCAAGCCTCCCGATACATCCTTTATGAGGGCAAATTGTATAAAAGATCATACTCCTTGCCCCTCTTGAAATGTCTCCGGCCCTCGAAAGCTGACTACGCCTTGTGGAAAGTACACGAGGGGATTTGCGGAAACCATTTGGGGGCTAGATCTTTATCCACAAGCTGCTCCGCCAGGGATATTACTGGCCAACGATGCATCATGATTCGATTGAATATGTCAAAAAGTGTGATCGATGCCAGAGGTACACCAACATTCAGAGACAGTCCACCACCGAACTCACACCCTTGAGTGCCCCATGGCCTTTTGCACAATGGGGATGGATATCCTTGGCCCTTTTCCCATGGCATCTGGGCCAAGGCTGGAAAGGATGCGCTCGCACCTCGAAAAGTGCAACCCGAACAAATTCTACCTCTATCACCGTGACCACGGCCATGACACAGAAGAATGCATTCAGCTTCAAGATGAAATCGAGGAGCTCATAAGGTGAGGTCGGCTCGACAGATTCATTCGACCCGACCTGAAGGTAGGAAAGACCAGCCTAGGGCCCTGTCGCAGTCGGAGCTGCCAAGGAGGGAGGGGCAACCTGAAGATCGGCCTCCGATTGGGATTATCAACTCCATCTCAGGAGGACTCCGATGGGGAGCAGACCTTCCGCAGCTATAGGGTTTGAGAAATCTATGAATGTATTACCAACAACTTTGCCCTAAATAAAAATTTCTTTCATATTCGCATATTTTTTCTTCTGGCATAAGCTTATAACGACAGGGAGTAACTCCCCGTGCAAACGAAATTAAGCGTGTTAGGAACAGGAGGAGAACCTCATCCTAATATGAGCAAAGACGAAGGCTCGATTTCTTAAAGATCAGATGGGGGGAGAGTCCCTTGCAACGGCCCTTATGTGCCCCCACAGCCTTGTTAGGAACAGGAGGAGAACCTCGTCCTAACATGAGCAAAGATGAAGGCCCGATTTCTTAAAGACCAGATGGGGGGAGAGGCCCTTGCAATGGCTCTTATGTGCCCCCACAGTTTTGTTAGGAACAGGAGGAGAACCTCATCCTAATATGAGCAAAGATGAAGGCCCGGCTTCTTAAAGATCGGATGGGGGGAGAGGCCCTTGCAACGGCCCTTATATGCCCCCACAGCCTTGTTAGGAACAGGAAGAGAACCTCATCTTAACATGAGCAAAGATGAAGGCCTGATTTTTAAAGACCGGATGGGGGGAGAGGCCCTTGCAACGACCCTTATGTGCCCCCACAACTTTGTTAGGAACAGGAAGAGAACCTCGTCCTAACATGAGCAAAGATGAAGGTCTGATTTCTTAAAGACCAGATGGAAGGAGAGGCCCTTGCAACGTTCCTTATGTGCGCCCACAGTCTTGTTAAGAACAGGAGGAGAACCTCATCCTAACATAAGCAAAGTCGAAGGTCCGATTACTTAAAGATCGGATGGGGGCAGAGGCCCTAACAGCGGCCCTTGCATGCCCCCACAACCCTGTTAGGAACAGAAGAAGAACCTCATCCTAACATGAGCTGAAACTGATCATCGGGAACAAGAGGAGAACCTCATCCTGACACGAACAAAGGCCCGATCGATCAAGATCGGACAAAGAGGAAAGCCTCCTCAACGGCCCCTCTACACTCTTACGACCCCGTCAAGAACAGAGGGAAGACCCTCACTTGAACACAGAAGAAAAAGAAGAGATGAAAAGAGAAAACGACGAACTACGCCAGCGATAAGTGAAAAATGAACTACATCAAAGGCACGCGGGACCTCATCTCAACGAGGAAGAAGACCCTTGTCGAAAATCTCCGGTCCCAAAGGGTGAATCAGCACAGCGACGATCAGGGATCTTCAAACAACATCGACGTCCAACAGGACGAAAGACAAAAGAAGCTCAGTAAACAATGACTCAAAGCAAGAATAGACGAGGTAACGAGAAAAATTTCATTTCATTTCATTTCATTAGTGTTGGGTATAAAATACCCACAGCCGAAGTCCTCAGCAGAATCGGCTCCAGGAGGTCCGCCCGGACTCTTACGGGAGCCGGGCTTCGTCACCAACGTCAACCGCCGATAAGGTTCGTACGGACTCCTACGGGAGCCGGACTCCGCCAACAACCTCAACCGCAAGTAGACTCCGCCCGGACTCCTGCAGGAGCCGGGCTCCGTCCTCAACATCAGCTGCCGGTAAGCCTTGTCCGGACTCCTACGGGAGCTGGACTTCGCCTTTAACTTTAATTGCAGGAAGACTCCGCCCGAACTCCTACGGGAGCCGGGCTTCATCCTCGACTCCAACGGCTGCAAACAGACTTCGTCCGGACTCCTACGGGAGTCGGACTCCGCCAACAACCTCAACCGCAAGTAGACTCCGCCAGGACTCCTGCAGGAGCCGGGCTCCGTCCCAACATCAGCTGCCGGTAAGCCATGTCCGGACTCCTACGGGAGCTAGACTTCGCCTTTAACTTTAATTGCAGGAAGACTCCGCCCGGACTCCTACGGGAGCCAGGCTTCGTCCTCGACTCCAACGGCTGCAGACAGACTTCGTCCGGACTCCTACGGGAGCCGGACTCCGCCAACAACCTCAACCGCAAGTAGACTCCGCCCGGACTCCTACGGGAGCCGGGCTCCGTCCTCAACATCAGCTCCGGTAAGCCTTGTCCAGACTCCTACGGAAGCTGGACTTCGCTTTTAACTTTAATTGCAGGAAGACTCCGCCCGGACTCCTACGGGAGCCGGGCTTCGTCCTCGACTCCAACAGCTGCAGACAGACTTCGTCCGACTCCTACGGGAGCCGGACTCCGCCAACAACTTCAATGCAAGTAGACTCCGCTCGGACTCCTACGGAGCCGGGCTCCATCCTCAACATCAGCTACCGGTAAGCCTTGTCCGGACTCCTACGGGAGCCGGACTTGCTTTTAACTTTAATTGCAGGAAGACTCCGCCCGGACTCCTACGGGAGCGGGCTTCGTCCTCGACTCCAACGGCTGCAGACAGACTTCGTCCGGACTCCTACGGAGCCGGACTCCGCCAACAACTTCAACCGCAAGTAGACTCCGCCCGACTCCTACGGGAGCGGGCTCCATCCTCAACATCAGCTACCGGTAAGCCTTGTCCGGACTCCTACGGAGCCGGACTTTGCCTTTAACTTTAATTGCAGGAAGACTCCGCCCGGACTCCTACGGGAGCCGGGCTTCGTCCTCGACTCCAACGGCTGCAGACAGACTTCGTCCGGACTCCTACGGGAGCCGGACTCCGCCAACAACCTCAATCGCAAGTAGACTCCGCCCGACTCCTACAGAGCTGGCTCCATCCTCAACATCAGCTGTCGGTAAGCCTTGTCCGACTCCTACGGGAGCCGGACTTCGCCTTTAACTTTAATTACAGGAAGACTCCGCCCGGACTCCTATGAGAGTCGGGCTTCATCCTCGACTGCAACGGCTGTAAAAGACTTGTCCGGACTCCTACGGGAGCCGGACTCCGCCAACAACTCAACCGCAAGTAGACTCCGCCCAGACTCCTACAGGAGTCGGGCTCCATCCTCAACATCAGCTGCCGGTAAGCCTTATCCGGACTCCTACGGGAGCCGGACTTCGCTTTTAACTTTAATTGCAGGAAGACTCTGCCCGGACTCCTACGGGAGCCGGGCTTCGTCCTCGACTCCAACGGCTGCAGACAGACTTTGTCCGGACTCCTACGGGAGTCGGATTCGCCAACAACTTCAACCGCAAGTAGACTCCGTCCGGACTCCTACGGGAGCCGGGCTCCATCCTCAACATCAGCTGCCGGTAAGCCTTGTCCGGACTCCTACGGGAGCCGGACTTCGCTTTTAACTTTAATTACAAGAAGACTCCGCCCGGACTCCTACGGGAGCCGGGCTTCATCCTTGACTCCAACGGCTGCAGACAGACTTCGTCCGGACTCCTACGGGAGTCGGACTCCGCCAACAACTTCAACCGCAAGTAGACTCCGCCCGGACTCCTACGGGAGCCGGGCTCCATCCTCAACATCAGCTGTCGGTAAGCCTTGTCCGGACTCCTACGGGAGCCGGACTTCGCTTTTAACTTTAATTGCAGGAAGACTCCGCCCGGACTCCTACGGGAGTCGGGCTTTGTCCTCAACTCCAACGGCTGCAGACAGACTTCGTCCGGACTCCTACGGGAGCCGGACTCTGCCAACAACTTCAACCGCAAGTAGACTCCTCCCGGACTCCTACGGGAGCCGGACTCTGTCCTCAACATCAGCTACCGATAAGCTTTGTCCGGACTCCTACGGGAGCCAGACTTCGCCTTTAACTTTAACTGCAAGCAGACTTCGTCCGGACTCCTACGGAAGCTAGACTCCATCTTCTATTCCAACTGCGGGAAGACCTCGCCCAAACTCCTACGGATACCGGACCTCGCTACCGACTCCAACCGAACTTCGACCGACAAGTCTGGACCCCCTGGCAGGCCACAGTAATGGACAACACTGCTCCACTCTCTGCGGCGGACCCTACGCAGCTCCATCACTCCCTGACAGGCCGCAGTAATGGTCACAGCACTACTCTACTCCCTACGATGGGTCTCGCGCAGCTCCACTACTCACTGGCAGGCCACAATAACGGCCACGATCCTGCTCCACTTCCTGCGATGGATACCGCACGATTCTCCCATCCGTGGCAAATCGCGACAACAGACGCCGCTCCACTCCCCACGACAGACTCCATGTGGCACACCCCGTGATAGTCACGGGTCCACTCCACTACTCTTCGCAGCAAACTCCGCCTGACCCTGGGCAGCCCACTGCCAGACGGTTATAGATGTCGCTATCAGGCTACTGCCCCCTCCGCCATAAAAGGGGGCTCCAGATACGTTATTCTATAAGCTCTCATCTTTCATCTAAAAACTCTGCTAAATTCTCCATTCGAGCACTCCATTCTTGTTGAGGCAGAGAACTGACTTTAGCGTCGGAGGGTCTTGCCGGAGCAACCCCACCTCCGATTTAGACTTCCTTTGCAGGTCCCGGCGGCGACCGCGACTTCCTCGACTCCAGCTTCTCCGGTGCGAGCGAATTTTTTGCACCAACAGGATTGGCGCTAGAGGAAGGGTCTGTGTCTTCGCAGTACCCTTGTTCTTAAAGGAGCGCTCAACGGATCCACCTCCGATCGTCTCCTCCGACACCCACTCCTTGTTTCCCCCACGGGATCCATACTTGATGCCTCCTCGCAAGGCATCCACGCGACGGTCCACGACCTCCACGGCCAGATCCCAGGCTTCGGCCTCCCCTCCTGTTTCTCAACCTCCTCCTCCTCCTCCGGTGGTGGCGGTCGGCGCGGAGCAGTTTGACCTGCTGGCGCAGCAGGTCAGAGGCCTCACCGAGGCTGTGCAAGCTATGCAGCAGCAGCCGCAGGCATCGGTACGCCCGGAAAGGGCATCCCCGAAACACCAGAATCCGACGGCAGGGTGGGCCACTTGGGCCAGCCGCCCCGTCCTTCCTGAGAAAATGAACCCGAGGGTAGAGAGCCCTCAATCGGACCACGACTCCACCCCGGGAAGATCCCTGCCCCGTTCTGCCAGAGGACCCTCGAGACTCGAAGTCGAGAGGATTTCCTAGACCGGAGGCTCCAGGAGATGAACCGACGGATCGAAGAACTCCGCCATGTGCCCCCCGCTTATGTTCGAAAGCTACGACGGGACTTCAGACCTGGTTGATCATTTGGAGGCCTTCCGGATGATGATGCTGCTTCACGGTGCTCCTGATGCCATTCTATGCTGGGCCTTCCCGTCCACCTTGAAGGGAGCGGCAAGGAACTGGTGCTCGGCTTTGAAACCAGGTACCATCTTTTTCTTCGATCAAATGAGCCACCAATTTGTGGCCCATTTTGTCAGCAGCCGGCGCCCCCGGAAGGGTTCGGAGTCCCTCATCAACATCAAGCAGAGGGAAGGGGAGTCCATTCGGGCCTACATCAACTGCTTCAACATCGCGGCGTTGGAGGTCCGAAACTTGAACCAATCAGTCGCAATGGCCACCCTGAAGGGTGGCCTTCAGAAGAATGATCTTTTGTTCTCCCTGGAGAAGAAGTATCCCAGGGATTTTGCTGATTTGCTGGCCCAGGCCGAAGGATACGCCCGAGCGAAAGTAGCCTTCAAAATGAAGGATGAAGAGACAGCGAGGGAACGGCAGGCGGGAGACTCGAGTAAGCCCGCAATTGAAAAAAGGCCAAAGGAAGCCCAGCTGCGTTCTCGATCCCCTCCTGGGCATAAGCGTGCCCATACTCCACCCCGAGAGCACAGGCAGAGAAGCCCGGATCATGGGGTTCGGCGGGGTTCCCCACCAGGGAGATTTCGCAACTACGCCCCCCTCAACGCCTCGAAGGCCCAGGTATTGATGGAGGTCAGGGAGCAGCTCCCTAGGCCGGAGAGGATGCGCACACACCCCGGGAAGCGCAACCCCAACAAGTTCTGTCTCTACCACCGCGACCACAGCCACGACACAGAGGAATGCATCCAGCTCCGGGATGAGATCGAGGAGCTCATTCGGTGAGGTCGGCTCGACAGATTCATCCGACGCAGGCCCGAGGGTAGAGGAGATCGGCCAAGGGCCCTTTTGCAGCCTGAACCGCCAAGAAGGGAGGAGCAACCTGGGGATCGGCCTCCCATCGGGACCATCGACTCCATCACCGGAGGGCCTCAAGAAGGAGCGGACCACCCACGACCGTGGAACTCGAAAAATTTGTAAATGTATCACTTACGATTTCACCTTGAATCTAAATTTCTTTCTACTTGACGTACTCTTCCCATCTGGGTGGGTTTATTACGACTGGATATGACCCCTCCAAACGCTTGAAGCAAAGTTATGTTAAAAATGGGGGAGAACCCCATCCTAACATACCTAAAATTAAAGTCCGACTATCTCAAAATCGATTGGGGGAGAGGCCTTACAATGCCCTAACGTGCCCCCACAGCCATGTCAGGAATAGGAGGAGAACCTCGTCCTGACATCAGCAAAGTCAAAGGCCTGGTTCTTTTAGACTGGATGGGGGGAGAGGCCTTACAACGCCCTAATGTGCCCCCACAGCCATGTCAGGAACAGGAGGAGAACCTCGTCCTGACATGAGCAAAGTCAAAGGCCCGATTCTTTTAGACCGGATGGGGGGAGAGGCCTTACAATGCCCTAATGTGCCCCCACAGCCATGTCAGGAATAGGAGGAGAACCTCATCCTGACATGAGCAAAGTCAAAGGCCCGATTCTTTTAACCCGGATGGGGGGAGAGGCCTTACAACACCCTAATGTGCCCCCACAGCCATGTCAGGAACAGGAGGAGAACCTCATCCTGACATGAGCAAAGTCGAAGGCCTGGTTCTTTTAGACCAGATGGGGGGAGAGGCCTTATAGTGCCCAAACGCGCCCCCACAGCCAAGCCGGGAATGGGAGGAGAACCTCGCCCTGGCTCGAGCAAAGTGGAAGGCCCGGACTCCTACGGGAGCCGGGCTCCATCCATGACGCCAAGGAAGACTCCACCCGGATTCCTACGGGAGCCGGACTCCATCCACGATGCCAAGGAAGACTCCACCCAGACTCCTACGGGAGTCGGGCTCTGCCCACGACGCCAAGGAAGACTCCACCCGGACTCCTACGGGAGCCGGGCTCCATCCACGATGCCAAGGAAGACTCCACCCGGACTCCTACGGGAGCCGGGCTCCATCCATGACGCCAAGGAAGACTCCACCCAGACTCCTACGGGAGCCGGGCTCCGTCCACGATGCCAAGGAAGACCCCGCCCGGACTCCTACGGGAGTCGGGCTCCACCCACGACTTCTGCAGCAAGGACTGATGGTGGCGAAACCCAGCCGCCCAACAAGATCGGATGAAAGGAAAAAGTCCCTCAGCGGCACCTCCTCGCTTCTATGCAACCCCGCGAAAAGTGGGGGGAGGGCCCTCACTCTGAGAAGAGGAGGAAAATTAAAAAGGAAGGATGACGAACTACGACGGGAACAGATGAAGGAGGAACCGCACCAAAAGACCTAAAGGACTTCGTCCCAACTGAAACGGGGGGTTCCTACCGAACACCCCCGGCCTCTGAAAAGACTTTCACACCGCTTAGGAAGACAACGACATCCCGAAGTAGTGCGGAGCCCGGACGGTCAAGCTCGGGCTTGCGGCCATGTACGACGAGAAAGGTGAGCTAACGCATCGACGACCGGGCACCTCCCCCCCAACGACGTCTACATCAGACAGGTCAAACGACAAGAAAAGTTTGGCGAACGGCAATTTAGCGCAACGCGCGGACGAGGTAACACAAAACACCCTTATCATTCTATTTTCGATATACACACTACAAAGCCCGGAAGGCCAAGGGAAGAAAGGCAAAACGACAAAAAGGGAAGTAAATACATGAAAAGATAGAAAGACGAAAAGAGCTCTAAGGAGGCCTGGCTCCCTCCGACCTAGAATTATCTACTCCATCCCTTAACCAGGACTGCCTTAGATTCTCAATTTCTTCATCTAGCTCTCCCCTTTTCTGCAGCGCATCCTGGAGCGCCCGACGAAGTTGATGGCTCTCGGCCTCCGCCTCTCGACGCCTCTTCCTCAAGACCTCAGATTCTGCCTCCGCATCCGCGACGGCCCGCTGCTCGTACGCCAGTTGGATCTTCAGTTGTTGCAGCTCAGCTGTCTTTTCCCCGAGGGAGACAGAAATCCCCTCAACGGTGCCTCTTAGGGCTTGGAGCTTATCAGAATCTCGGGCGGAAGTAAGCTGCGCCCTGCTAGCCAGCTGCCTCTGGAGACGGACGACTTCGTCGGCCGCCGCCCTGAATCTCCCTTTATATTCTTCCACCTGCCTGCGCCAGCTAGCCTGATGCACGTCGTGGCTCACCTCGACATCCTGAAGCTGCTGCTGAAGGTCGGAGACCTTCTTCGACCACTTCTGGTCACCGTCGACCCGAGCCAAGAGTCGGGATGAATTTCCTTCCAGCTGGCCGATCTTCCCCTTCGCAGCTGACAGTTCCACCTTGAGGGCGCTGATCCTGGCGGCCTGGGCCCAAATTTGATTGCTGGCACTCTTCTTGCATTCCTCGAGTTCCTTCGCGAAGTCCGCCTTCCTACGGCTATACTCCATAATCCCCTTCACGTGGAGATTTCGAAAGTGGGTGGCCTCAGCGGTGGCTTCAGAATGACCTTCTCTCAATCGGCAGAGCTCGCCTTCCTTCTTCTTTAACTTCTTTGTCAGGTGAAGGACTTCCTTCTTAGCCGCTGGATCGTCGATTTCAGCGGGATCCCCAGGGGCAGGGGGAGTGCTTCTGCAGGACACTGCCATCGGAAGGCAAAAGCGTCAAAGCACGACTCATTGCAGGAAGGAGAACAGAGAGAAGGAGGGGGGGGAGGAGAAGCCGTCCGCAACAAGAAATTTAACTTTATTGATTGGATGATTTTTGAAGACAAACAAAAAAGAAAAATTACGATGAAATAAAGGTACAAGATCGGAGGTCTCAGACCTCGGGGGCGGGGGTTGGAGAACTCGGCGTTCCTGGCAAGGGGGCTGCGACGGCAGTGGCGGCTGGCGAGGGACCGGTCTCGTCTTCAGACTCCTCACCTAGGAAGCTGAGGTCGAGCTCTGGAAATTTTCTGGCCACCTTCTCTTGGTAGAGCTCGAACCCCTTTATGAACGCTTCCTGGCCGAATTGGACCTTCAGATCCCTCATCTCCGCGGAGGCCTTGAATTTCTCTATCGCAAGGGCTCTGGCCTCTGAGACCAGGGCCGGAGTTTGCTCGACCAAGTTGGCGACCTCGGCCTCCGCCTTCCTCGCCGATTCCTCCAAGATCTGCCTCTCCTCCTCCCGGGCTCGCTTCTCTCTTTCCAGGGCCTCCTGGAGGGCGGCTACTTCGACCGTCTTTGCTTGGAGGTGAGCAACCTCAGCCTGACAGCGTTCCTCCACCTGGAGGATGTCCCTCCTCGTGTGGCTCACCGCCTCGATATAGGCAAGGAGCTGGTGCCCAATCTGCAAGGGCGGCTAGGGAATTAGAACAAAGACCGAATAGCCGTGTAAATGAAGATCCGCTTACCTCAAGAAAGGACCCCAAAGAGTCCCAGGCCTGCTGCTCAGGATCGGCACGGTCGATCCTCTCAACGATGTCAGGCAGAATGCAGCCGTCGATCAGCTGCCTGATCAAGTCCCTATCGTTGAAGGGATTCTCCGACCCCTCTTCGGAGCAGAGGGACTCGTCCGTAGCAGTTCGATGGCTACTCGCCCTATGGGCCACCGATTTTCTTCTTTTCTCCATGGTGGGTGCCTCCGTAGAGCGGACCCCCGAAATGGGGACCCCAGTCGACGGACTCCTCGAGGAGGCCCGGGGAGCCGTTGGCTCGGCATCCAAGGGAATGTCGATGGCCGGGGCCACCTGGATGGGTGCAGCTAAGCTCGACTCCTCCGCCCTGGCCCTCTTCGCCGATCCGGAGATTGCAGCGCCCTTTCTCTTGTGGGCCCTAAGGCCCCTGGCTAGCATCCGTGCTGCTTCGGCGTCCATTCCTAAAAAAAAAAAAAAAAAAAAAAAAGAAGAAAAAAAGAAAAGAGAGAGAGAAAAGGAAAGAAGAAAAAGAAGTAAACCAATCAGTCAAAGAGCCAAAAAAAAAAAAAAGAGAAAGAAACAGAGGGGAAAGAGAGAGAGAAGGAGGAAGAGGTAAAAAGAGAAAGGAGAAAGGCGTGAAAAGAGAAGATAAGGTAAAAGATGAATACTCGCTGGATCCTGGGGACTTAGGCCGATGTTGAAAAGAAATTGCTCCCTCAGAAGATTGGGGAGGGAAGGAGCGAAGTAAGCTAGAAGCTTCCGGGCAGCCTGGAGGTCATCCTCCCCCAGGTTGGGGGCCCGGCGGACAGAATCCCTCAGAGAGCCCCAAGGGGGCAGGCCCAGTCTCAAGGTCGGGTAGTGGATGAAGAGATATTTCCTCTTCCAATTGTGGATTGAAAAAGGGGCGCCCTTCAGCAACCCCTTCTTGCCGAACTGGGGGGAGAAGTACCACCAGTCCTTCACCGAAGGATGGCGCTTAAAAGTATAGAAGTGCCTAAACAGGGAGAGGGACAGTTGGACCTCGACTACGTAGCAAAGGGAGAGAAATCCTATCAAAAACCTAAAAGAATTCGGGGCCACGGAAGCCAAGGAGATGTCTAAGAAGCGGAAGAGGGCAACAACAAAGGAAGGAAGCGGAAGCCGGAGTCCGGCACAGAACGCATCCTGGTACAGACAAAAACGACCAGATGGGGGGGTGCTGGCCCGGTTAGAAGGGCCAGGCAGCTCCAGATCGTACTCCGGAGGAACTCCGTACTGAACCCTTATCAGAAGGAGTTCCTCCGAGGTCAGGGAACATGGAATGGCGCCTGGTGCAAAAATCGGGTGGAGCCCAGCCCCAGACGCGGGTTCGTCTACAGAGCAGGGGACCTGGGGGTTTGAGGCGAAAGAGCTCCCGGAACTGTAGGGAGCGGAAGAGCCGGACGACGTTTCGAGTAGTTTCGAAGGAGGGCTCTAAAGGTCCCTAAGAAGATGGACAGAATGGGAGACGAGAGGCCACAGAAACTAACTCGGAGGGATGCAAAAAAAAATAACGACAAAGAAGAAGTCCCTAGGCGGTGGAAAGAAGGTTGAAGGTGCTGGAACTAACCTATATCGCTCTGAGGGACCAGAGGGACGAAGACAGAGATGATTTGGAAGACACCTACGGCTCGAGAAGATGCCCACTGAAATAGGGCTCTCGAAGAGAAGGCAGACACTGATAGAAACTCTGGAATGGAATAAGGCACCTAAAGGTGGGAGGACGGGTTTAAATAGACCCTGGGATCCGACGCCATAATGATCACGAATCCCCCCAAGCCAGTCCACACCCGGCACGTGTCCCACTCCCCCCGGCAGGCGGCTAAAAGTGGCTGATAAATCAGTAGGGCCATTATGGCGCCTTAACTGGGCCAGTGTACCGGCGAGAATTTCGAAGGGTCGCTTCGTATCGCCCCGATCAGAAAAGACTCCAGCACGCGCACATTTAATTCCAAAATATCTGGGGCGGCAGTGCGCAGGATTCGAGGGGATGGTTTCGGCTGTGCCCATCTCTCTCTGTACTTCCTTCGTTCAAAATTCAAACTCGGAAGTAGGGGGACTGGTGTTGGGTATAAAATACCCACAGTCGAAATCCTCAGCAGAATCGGCTCCAGGAGGTCCACCCAGACTCTTACGGGAGCCGGGCTTCGTCGCCAACGTCAACCGCCGGTAAGGTTCGTCCGGACTCCTATGGGAGCCGGACTCCGCCAACAACCTCAACCGCAAGTAGACTCCGCCCGGACTCCTGCAGGAGCCGGTCTCCATCCTCAACATCAGCTGCCGGTAAGCCTTGTCCGGACTCCTACGGGAGCCGGACTTCACCTTTAACTTTAATTGCAGGAAGACTCCACCCGGACTCCTACGGGAGCCGGGCTTCATCCTCGACTCCAACGGCTATAGACAAACTTCGTTCGGACTCCTACGGGAGCCGGACTCCGCCAACAACCTCAACCACAAGTAGACTCCGCCCGGACTCCTGCAGGAGCCGGGCTCCATCCTCAACATCAGCTGCCGGTAAGCCTTGTCCGGACTCCTACGGGAGCCGGACTTCGCCTTTAACTTTAATTGCAGGAAGACTCCGCCCGGACTCCTACGGGAGCCGGGCTTCGTCCTCGACTCCAACTGCTACAGACAGACTTCATCCGGACTCCTACGGGAGTCGGACTCCACCAACAACCTCAACCGCAAGTAGACTCCGCCCGGACTCCTACGGGAGCCGGGCTCCATCCTCAACATCAGCTGTCGGTAAGCCTTGTCCGGACTCCTACGGGAGCAGGACTTTGCTTTTAACTTTAATTGCAGGAAGACTCCACCCGGACTCCTACGGGAGCCGGGCTTCGTCCTCGACTCCAATGGCTGCAGACAGACTTCGTCCGGACTCCTACGGGAGCCGGACTCCGCCAACAACTTCAACCGCAAGTAGACTCCGCCCAGACTCCTACGGGAGCCGGGCTCCATCCTCAACATCAGCTGCCGGTGAGCCTTGTCCGGACTCCTACGGGAGCCGGACTTCGCTTTTAACTTTAATTGCAGGAAGACTCTGCCCAGACTCTGACGGGAGCCGGGCTTCATCCTCGACTCCAACGACTGCAGACAGACTTCGTCCGGACTCCTACGGGAGCCGGACTCCGCCAACAACTTCAACCGCAAGTAGACTCCGCCCGGACTCCTACGAGAGCCGGGCTCCATCCTCAACATCAGTTGCCGGTAAGCCTTGTCCGAACTCCTACGGGAGCCGGACTTCGCCTTTAACTTTAATTGCAGGAAGACTCCGCCCGGACTCCTATGGGAGCCGGGCTTCATTCTCGACTCTAATGGCTACGGACAGACTTCGTCCGGACTCCTACGGGAGTCGGACTCCGCCAACAACCTCAACCGCTAGTAGACTCCGCCCGGACTCCTACAGGAGCCGAGCTCCATCCTCAACATCAGCTGCCGGTAAGCCTTGTTCGGACTCCTACGGGAGCCGGACTTCGCCTTTAACTTTAATTGCAGGAAGACTCCACCCGGACTCCTACGAGAGTCGGGCTTCGTCCTCGACTCCAACGGCTGTAGACAGACTTCGTCCAGACTCCTACGGGAGCCGGACTCCACCAACAACCTCAACCGCAAGTAGACTCCGCCCGGACTCCTACAGGAGCTGGGCTCCGTCCTCAACATCAGCTGCTGGTAAGCCTTGTCCGGACTCCTACGGGAGCCGGACTTCGCTTTAACTTTAATTGCAGGAAGACTCGCCCGACTCCTACGGGAGTCGGGCTTCGTCCTCGACTCCAATGGCTGCAGACAGACTTCGTCCGGACTCCTACGGGAGCCAGACTCCGCCAACAACTTCAACCGCAAGTAGACTCCGCTCGGACTCCTACGAGAGCCGGGCTCCGTCCTCAACATCAGCTTCCGGTAAGCCTTGTCCGGACTCCTATGGGAGCCGGACTTCGCTTTTAACTTTAATTGCAGGAAGACTCCGCCCGGACTCCTACGGGAGCCGGGCTTCGTCCTTGACTCCAACGGCTGCAGACAGACTTCGTCCGGACTCCTACGGGAGCGGACTCCGCAACAAGTTCAACCGCAAGTAGACTCCGCCCGGACTCCTATGGGAGCCGGGCTCCGTCCTCAACATCAGCTGTCGGTAAGCCTTCTCCGAACTCCTACGGGAGCCGGACTTCGCTTTTAACTTTAATTACAGGAAGACTCCGCCTGGACTCCTACGGGAGCCGGGCTTCGTCCTCGACTCCAACGGCTGCAGACAGACTTCGTCCGGACTCCTACGGGAGCCGGACTCCGCCAACAACCTCAACCGCAAGTAGACTCCACCCGGACTCCTACGGGAGCCGGGCTCCGTCCTCAACATCAGCTGCCAGTAAGCCTTGTCCGGACTCCTACGGGAGCCGACTTCGCCTTTAACTTTAACTGCAAGCAGACTTCGTCCGGACTCCTACGGAAGCCAGACTCCGTCTTCTATTCCGACTGCGGGAAGACCTCGCCCAAACTCCTACGGATACGGACCTCGCTACCGACTCCAACCGAACTTCGACCGACAAGTCTGGACCCCCTGGCAGGCCACAGTAACGGACAACACTGCTCCACTCCCTGCGGCAGACCCTACACAGCTCCATCACTCCCTGACAGGCCCAGTAATGGTCACAGCACTACTCCACTCCCTACGACGGGTCTCGCGCAGCTCCACTACTCACTGGCAGGCCACAATAACGGCCACGATCCTGCTCCACTTCCTACGACGGATACCGCACGATTCTCCCATCCGCTGGCAAATCGCAACAATAGATGCCGCTCACTCCCCCGGCAGACTCCACGTGGCACACCCCGGTGATAGCCACGGGTCTACTCCACTACTCTTCGCAGCAAACTCCGCCTGACCCTGGGCAGCCCACTGCCAGACGGTTACAGATGTTGCTATCAGGCTACTGCCCCCTCCGCCTATAAAAGGGGGCTCCAGATACGTTATTCTATAAGCTCTCATCTTTCATCTAAAAACTCTGCTAAATTTTCTGTTCGAGCACTCCATTTTTGTTGAGACAGAGAACTGACTTGAGCGTCAGAGGGTCTTGCGGAGCAACCCCACCTCCGGTTTAGACTTCCTTTGCAGGTCCCGACGGTGACCGCGACTTCCTCGACTCAGCTTCTCCGATGCGAGCGGATTTTTGCACCAACATGTGCCATATAATGTACTTGAACTGATATAGTTAATACTGTGAATGTCACAAGTAGATATCATTTTTATCCAGGCTAATAGTGCTAGATTGCTGTGAAAATATCTTTAAGTACTTAAGAAGAACTAAGGATTTATTCTTAATTTGAAGAAAGATCAAAGCTAGGAGTAGAAAGATACACCAATTCAAATTTTATATCTGTTATTGATGGTAGAATGTTTACATCATAGAGTGTGTTCCTGTGTCGATATCTTGGAAGGATTCCAAATAATCAATCGATGGAAGCTTAGTACACTGTAGATGTATAGGATATATTCTGGTTGTAATATTAGTTGTAGAATTGGATGTCATGCCATCAGATGTCATGATATTACCCTGCAAAAATAATGGCACCATAGTCCTTGCTAAGGAGCCTAGGTCTCATCAGATATCCAAGTACATAGAGTAGTAGAACATGTGACTACCTCAAGTAGAAATACACTGAGATGTAGAGATCAAACTCTACATAAGATGTGGATGACCCATTGGTAAGTCACTTAGCTAGCCTAAGACTAAAGTCTGTCTTATGAAGATGGGGCTTGATACATGGCAGATTGGCTTTAGTGTAAGTGGGAGATTGTTGGATGTATGCTGTAGAAGCCAATTTTGACTGGCACATATCATATTTCTAGGATATATTTTTGTATTATTGGATATTTATATTACCATTCATATTATGTGTCCACGAATCATCCAAGGGATTAACAAGATAATGACACATATTCTCAAAGAGTTGAGAATTTGAGACATATGTTATTGATGGTTAATTCCTGAATTGCTTCTGGTCATGGAATCATCATGGAAATAGTGATTGATCCAGATAGACCAGTGCACGAATCTCTTCCTTCGGATAGATGGATCTCGAGTCTGTGGTGTAGTGACACTGAAGCGAGAGTACAGGTGGTGTAGAGAACAACTAGCACTGAGCGTGACCAACACGAGAAGTTACATGGATGTCTGCTCACTCGTTAGTGACTTTCTCGATGCTGCAGTTGTATGACTGGTTCTTTGACCTGTAGTGCTACAGTTCTCGTAGTGAGCTGTGGAGTTTGACTACACATAAATATGGATCTCAATGAGTCCTTATAGTAGATGTTGGCATAGTTGGTCTACTGTAAGAGTAGAGTGTACACCTAGATAGAATCTATCGACTCTAGCAAAAGAGAGTAGTCCTATGAGATTTAAGAAATTGAGTTTTTAAGTCTATGGTCATAGCAGTGTGATTAATGAAAAAAGTTTTCATGAGAATCATATATGGACTCGAGCTGATTAAATCTATCATATAATGGATGTGAGATTTGATGATTCATCCATGACCTGCCATCTAGTCGGGACTCACGATAGAGGGACTGTATCATATGTTAACTGCACCTAGAGGTTCATCATCTTTTATTCTACTAGATTGTCACTACATACTGCTATTGTCACTGGTGGATTGTGAGACCCACGAGCATTATCTTGATGATCGATGATCCTTGGTGGACAGAGTTGGACGGTTCCAACCCATTGAAAGAGTTTCAATGATATTATGATAGGGATCACAATATATCTCACTATAAGATAGAATCGAACCTATGGAGTCACACACAAAGAGCCTTTTGACTGATCAGATGGTTGAATTATGATTATAAATCATGAAAGGATTTGATTATCAATTTGCTTGATGATTAATCCAATACAAAAATTGCATTAAGTAACTCGCTAAAGAGTTAGTAAGTTATAGGAGGATTAATAAGAAATTAGATTGCTAATTGGTTCAATTTGATTGAGCTATGGGGCTTGCATCATGTCTAATTAAATTAGATTTAATTTGACTTGATTTGGGTTTCATTTGATCAAACCTGATTGGGTTATGGGATTATCAAATTGCATGGGAGAATGATTCCTAATTGAATTAGAATTTGGATTTGACTCAATTTTTAATTACACTAAGATCTAAACAAGAATATTTAAATTTCTATTTAGACTAGACATTCTTATTTTCATGGGTGCATCAAATCTTATTGGATTAGGATTAAATTGAGTTTGACTCAAGCATCTAGAGAGAGTCCAAAAGGACTAGGACTCCTCTAATTAGGTAACATCTAATCTAAATGGTTTGAGCTCCAAATTATATTTGGATTTTCATCTATTTGGATCTAATTAATTTTTAATATGATTCAAATTGATTAGAGTTTAAATTGATTTAAATCAGCAATCTAAAGAAGAGTCCCATAAAGACTAAATTTCTCTTTCTCCATGCGCCATAAGAAGCCCACGCCCACTAGATTTTGGATGCCAAAAATTTTCCACGCTCCTTCTTTTTGCTTGAGGTCTTTTGCATGAGATATATCATGCTCGAGAGAGTTTTTTCATGGGAAATAATGGGTACAAAAAACTTGGTATGGGGCGGTAATAAAACAAGAGTCCTAAAAGGATTGGACTCTCATCTTCCTACCCAACTCCTTATCCCCTCTCCTATATAAACATGAGATTGATATTGGGCCGAACCAACCTGATGATGATCAGCTTTGGACACCAAAAGGTTGAGGAGGCATGCGTCAAATATAGAGGAGAAGAGAGGCACGGGATGATGCTTGATGGCATGAGGTTTGGTTGATCCTATCTCTTCTTTCTTACCAACAACCAAAGGTTGGTAGTTAGGAGATCCTCTTCCCTCTCTTTTGTCCATATTTAGACATGGGTTTCTCTTCTTCTCTTTGTCCAAAAGTTGGACAAAATTTTTACATCTCTAGTGTAGAGATTTGGTGCATGGGTTTTAGAAAGAAAAGAGAAGAAAGAGTTCTTCTCATGATCTCTAGCATAGAGATCAACTGAAGGAACTAGATCTAGGGTTTCAGAGTTAGATCTTGAAACTTTTTCAAGATCAGGCAGCGGAAGACTAAAATAAATCAAAATTTATCTTATAAAATTAGAGAATTTTTAGATCTAAGATTCTATTATATAATTATTACATGGTATTAAATCAAAAATTAAAATATAAAGAGCAAGAACTACATGTTGATCATATCAACATGTTTCTATACTACATCTAATGTATGTAAAATATAATAGATCAGATCTATTACCTTGCAAGTTAGATATTCTAACTTTGCTGATCTAGACTTGAGAATGATGTTGCAAGCTGCACATGCATCCGGCCTCTAGGAGTCATCCACACGAGCCCATGAATCACGATCAGAAGTCCTGATCCAGAAAATCAACACAGTATGCTAGTACTGCGCTGATCCTTTTCGATGGTCGATCAGATGCCTCCTTCTTCTTGATTTGGACTCTTCTAAAGATGAGAAGTAGGAGAAGAGTTTTAGATGAGACACTCTCAGAAAACTTACAGATGGAGGAAGGGAAGGGATGAACCCAATAACTCTAGAAGAAGACCCTCTTCTTCTTCTCTTTTCTCTAAACCAGACACCTAATTTTGTGTCTTTTAGATCTCCACACCCCAAGAATTTTTCTCCTTGATTTTTGGATGCCCCAAAGGTCTCTCAATTATTTATGTTTCACAAAAAATTATAAAGAAATTCATTTTAAATAGAGAGATATGAAGAGTCATTTTCTAGGTCAAATACCTAGTCAAGGATTATCCAAACAAGGCAAGACAAGAAGTGCCCAACTCTTGGGTGTCCCCTCCTTCTTTTTCTATCATGGACTACCAACAAAGGATGTATATTATGT
Source organism: Elaeis guineensis (assembly GCF_000442705.2). Taxonomy (NCBI): domain Eukaryota; kingdom Viridiplantae; phylum Streptophyta; class Magnoliopsida; order Arecales; family Arecaceae; genus Elaeis; species Elaeis guineensis. Next base: position 1,100,773 of record NW_027332422.1, read on the forward strand.
TCATAAAAGTCACAAAAATTTCAAAAAAAAATCTAGATAAAATCAATGCCATAAGAAAGAGTTTTGGTTTCCTAAAACTCTATCTCATAGAATTTGAAATCCAAACTAATTCCTACTTTGACTTGATCCACAACCACATTCCATGTAAGAGAGAAAGAGAGGAAAATTTTGGGCATGCATGAAGACCTAAGAGAGAGGATTTTGTTACACAAAATAAGAGAGAGTGGGCATGGGATAAGAGAGAGTGGGCGTGGGGGCTAAATTGGCGCAAGGTGGAATCCTAGTCTTACTAGGATTCAATCTATGTCTTGTTCCAATCTAGTTTCTCAAATCAAATCAAACTAAAATCAAATCAATCCAATTAAAATAGGTCTTAATCTAATTAAAAATTTAATTTAATCAGATTAAATTAATTTAAATCTAATTTAATTTTTTAATCGAATTAGAAATTAGGTTGACCCAAGTCCTTTTTGAATTAGGACTAGTTTTTCTTTGCACTTGGCTTATCCAATAAACCAATTGACTTAATCCAATCAAGTCCAAACTAAATTTAATTAAATTATATTTAATTAGACTTAATCTCATCCATTGGCTTAATCAAATTAAGTCAATTAGCAATTGAATTGCTAATCGATCCTCCTGCAACACTTGCACTAGGTTAAATGTCAATCATATTGATCGTTTAACCCTAGAAGATTCTTAATCGTTGATCAACCATCTGATCGGATCGTGAACTCTAATATGTTGACCTCATAGGTCGAACCTAAGCTGGTATCATAAAATAAATTTTTTACCAATCAAAGTGACCATCTAGCAATGGTACCGACGGTCGGATAGGTCGAATGTATAGAACAACATCCTTAGAACCCATGCGATATAGTTTTCATATAATTCATACCCTTGATCAAAATGCTCATAGGATACCTCAGAGTTCAACTGTCACTCTAATCAGATTGTCCACATTATATTTTAAAATATCAAATCCATCTGATGGATTATCCTGGCCAAGATTTTGCTAAATTGAAATACAGCGACTCATTCTTCTCCAACTCTTGGAGTGGTCAATCCCATCTTGATCACACTCCAACTTTGCAAGTACTTGACTATGCCCAGAAGCCTTCGTTACTAAATTAGAAATTCAGTTAGTCCAGTACCAAAGCACAGTGAGTTGCTTGCAAGTCACTGAGGTGATCTCAGGTCTAAGGAAAACTTATACCTATGTCCCATCAGAGACATTCTCGACAGTAGAATGCTCTGGAGTTGGTCACGTTCCATGATGATGTACCCTTAATCTCACCTGTATGTCATACCAGTGTTTCTACACTCTTTGGTTAAGAGGACAACCAACCCATATGGCCTACAGTGACCTATGCTCGATAGAAGCTGTCGTCCTAATTAACAGCCTATTATTTGGTCGCGAACATTTTAAGGACTAATTAATAAATCCTCTCTTTATTGAACCTAAATAGTCCTAAGGACTTCATCACAACAATGGAGTTCATTAGAAGATGAAAACTTGTGATAAAATACCAAAAATATATTTTATTTATTAACAAATCAATTAAATACAAGGTTGCTCAATCGTCAATAGGTTGACGATTGACTTTTGGGACATATTTTTCAACATCAACATCCTTCTACTTTTTTTTCTTCTCTAAGAGTGTCTTGAGAGAAAATAAGATTTTCAACCATCAAGATGCGATCTCTGAAGGGAGCTAACACTCCAGTGAGATCAAAATACTTTTGATTAGATCAGAGTCTCATGTGGATATCCGTAAAGGTTGGATGCTTCAGCAACTTTAAGGGACCTTTGAAAGACGTCCATGATCATCAGTTTGCGGTGAAGATTGATCCATGTCAAGGTATGTTCTCTATTTATTTTTCTCTATTTAATTTCTATATCTAAATCCTATCTCATATATGATGATCCTATTTATGATTTTAAGATTTGATCTTATGCATGCTTAGATTAAATTAGATTTAATCTAAATTTTAAATTCTACTGCATACTCATTTTGAAAATTTTTTTGCATGCATGAAACTATAAAACTCCAACACATCGGTCATATGATAGATTCAATCAGTTCAAATCCATTTTGATTCTCATGAAAACTTTTTCTATTAATCACATTGCTATGGCTATAGACTTAAAGACTCAGCTTCTTAAATCTCACAGGACTACTCTCTTCTGCTAGGATCGATAGATCCCATCTAGGTGTACATCTTACTCTTACAGTGGATCAACTATCACCAACATCCATTATAAAGACTCATTGAGTCAATATTTATGTGTAGTCAAACTCCAGTAGCTCACTGTGAGCAGCTGTAGTACCGTAGGTCAAAGGATCAATCATATAACTGCAGCATCAAGAAAGTCACTAATGAGTGAGCAAACATCCATGTGACTTCTCGTGTTGGTCACGTTCAGTGCTAGTTGTTCTCTAATAACCACCTGCACTCTCGCTCCAGTGTCGCTACATCGCAGACTTGAGACTCATCTACTCGAAGAAAGTGATCCATGCACTAGTCTATCTAGATCAATCACCATCCTCATGATGATCCTATGACCAGGAGCATTTAGAAATTAACCATCAATACATATGTCTCAAATTATCAACTCTTTGAGAATATGTGTCACATTTTGTTAATCTCTTAGATAATTCATGGACATATAAAATATAAATGGTAATATAAATACCATTAAGTATAAAATCATATCCTGAAAGAAAAGTACCCTATAAGCCAATCATAAGTGTGTTGCGATGGAACTTTTTTTATAATTATTCAACTCATGAAATGATATTTATTATTATTTGAGACATTGATTCATCATATTAGCTATATTTTATTATGTCTAAGATTATGATGAACCCCAAAGATTAGGATAATGATTTTAGAGACATAAATTGGTCATGCTAGTGAGACCTAAAATTTTAAAATCTAATATTAAATATTTCTAATCATAGGAGCATTGAGTTGGGGATCAATGTTCAGATAGACTGGTACATCTTATGTATGCTCAATGGAGAGGGTGGCAGATCTCACTAGCCACTTGTGTGAGGCACTAATACAAGGATGTGGATGCTCATTTGAGAAATGAGTCCACTAAATTGACTTCATGAAAGAGAACATCTTATGGAAGCCTTATTTGCATGTCAAAGATGGTTCTCTAAGTGGGATTATGCAAGTATCCTTAGATCTGAGACCACCATGGAATCTATGCACACGAATCCATATTTTGGTTCATACCCAGACATGGCATTAAGATATATACGGGGTGTTCTGGATATGGTAGAGTGTATATGAAGGTTGTGAGTAGGTCAACATGGAATCAATCACTCCTAATAAGAGGAGATCGCATCCTGTGTATTCTCAATCCTAGATGACTCGAGAAAAATCTTTTGGCCAAAAGCAGGAAGAGATTAGAAAGATTTTTAAGCTTCTTCATTGGAGTCATCATTGGTTAATTGAGAATCGATATGAATATGTGTTTGAGTTTGACATGATTCCATACTGATAAACATATTCAGGGTGCAAGGATGATCGAAAGATTGAATTGCACGGTAATTTACCACTAAAGGGTAGATTTGGTATTTTCATCAAATTTTTAATTTTTTGGATAGTCATGATATATTACTAGATGTCAATCTTGACTTATAGATTTTTGACCGAATTAAAGAGTTTAATTCGATTGCCAATTAGAAATGATTCTAATTATTGAGCTCGGTTAGCTCGATTAGACCTAAATCAATTAGATCAAATCTAATCAAATTTGGTCAACTTATATCTGGACCTACTACCAGCTAGATGTGGAATCCAATGGATCACACACATATAGAAATTGGCCAAGGATCCTTTTGAAAAAGGTTGATTGAAATTTTGGATTCAATCAGGGTTCTGGTAAGTATGCTAGCACGTGTGGAAACCCTTGCTCCTTTAGAGATCAATTTGATCCCATCCCTTGCTAATTAGCTGGCCTAATTTGGTAGATATTTGGGTTAGGTCGTGATACCTGGAAGCAGCCCAAATTGAGGTACCACATCCCATGTTAACGCCAAATATGAAGAGTTCAAGTTGTGGTGGGCTCTTGCTGTAAAATAGGTTCTGCCTACAAGTGTTGGCATGGGTAGAAGAAAAAAATTATTTTTTCATAGGATTAAATTATTTATGATAGTCAAATCACTCTCTATCCTCTGGTACATATCTCAAAGTATAAATATATTTTTTCTAAAACTTATGGGGTAGAAAAAAATTAGAAAAAGAAGGATGTCTTGCATGTGCAGTAGAAGCATTATGTCTCTCCACAATTTGGAGAGTCCTTATCCTAATCAAATGCTTTCATATTATAATATTTTTTGGTGATAATATTTTTGACTTGATAATATATTTTTATAATTTTTTTGGAATTTTTTCAGACTTATCTGGATGCCAAACAGATGCCATATGTTGGTCCTGATGCTTGCACACATGGTGATCAGCACTCACGTGAAGAGGTACGAGGATAGCATCCTTCTATGAGAATTTTATTACTATTTTTAATTTTCTAAAATCTAGATTGAATCTCCAATCCATGTGGATTTTTGATGATTTTTTTAATTTGAGAAGGGATGTGAAAACATCCCTTCTTTGGTTGCACGCGCGCAAACCAGGGTGCTGATCGACGTATCATGGATAAGAGTCCTTCTGCTTGAAGGAACTCTTATCTCTGATAATCAGATCAGATATGCCTTTTGGATAAGGCATGTCCCTCTCTTTTGGCATCCCTCTGGTGGCTATAAATGGCCTGGGCACTGGGTATCCGATGAATCTAAAAGGGGTTTTCAATTTCTCTCCTGTTGCTCTCCTTTCTTTCTTACAACCTATCTTAGTTTTAGGACAAAGCTTTGGGATTTAAGACAAAGCCTTATTGGTCCTAACAAGGGTTGTAAGGGTCCTAAAGAAGGAGAATCAGAAGTCCAGAGAAGGTTCTAAGAGGGTGAGATCAAGTTTTTAAAAAAACTTGATCGGTACGAGACTAGTCGAGTTCTAGGGGCTAGAACTCTTGAAGCAAGGTGAAGAAGGAGCACTGTCTTTGGTTCAATTTCCGTGTGGATCACCATTGGAGGATGGACACTTGGATGCCTTATGAAAATTAAGAATAGCACTATAGGTATTCTTCTTATTCTAATTTATATTTATTATGCTTTGATTATTATAGTCAAGAGTTTCTGGGCATTAGGGCTTCCGGTGCATTGGGTGTTTTGAATGAAAATTTTAAACACCTAACCCTTTCGCTGTGCCATCGGAACCCAACATATCCTAATATTATGATATGCGTCAGTCAAGATTGGCTTCTAGGGCATATATCCAATAATCTTTCACTTACACTAAAACTAATCTACCATATATCAAGTCCAATCTTCTCAAGACAGGCTTCAGTCTTTGGCCAACTAAGTGACTTACCAGTGGGTTAACCACATCTTATGTATTGTTTGCTCTTTGCACCTCTATATTTTTCTACTTGAGGTCCAGAATACATCCTACACATCTATAGTGTACTCAGCTTCTATCAATCGATTGCTTGGAACTCTTCCAAGATATGACATGATTACACCTATGATGTAGACATTCTACCATCAACATCAGATATAAAATCTGAATTGGTGTATGCTCCCACTCTTAGCTTTGATCTTTCTCCAAAAATAAGAAAAATCTTTAATTTTTCTCAAGAGCTTAAGATATTTTTACAGCAATCCAGTGCTCTCAGCCTGGATACAACTGATATCTACTCGTGACGTTCATAGTATTAACTACATGAGTTCAAGTACATTACAAGACATACATTTATGCCCAAGAGGATAGCAGATCCCTCTTCGAGATTTTTATACTGAACTCTTTCAGCATCTAGTCTCTTTACTTTATCTGTGAAAATATAAGCATCCAATTACATCTATCTCTATAGATCTTTATATTCTCATAACAGAGGATGCTTGCTTTATGTCTTTCATAAATAATTCTATATACAACCATATTTTAATCGATGTCAGTATTGGACACTCCCACTGACCCTTTTGGAAATACAAAATTCCTCATTTTTGATCAAACAATTTGATCGTATCATTGAAATGAATGTTCCAACTCCAAGATTATTACAGACTTTGTGATCTCATATCACGAGAAGTAAAATCCATAAGCTATTCTATATAGAAATCTTAAAAAGATATCTAGTCAGAAAAGCTAATTCACATCCTTTCTTGGAGTTGATGTCTAACATCGCCTCATTGTAGGTTTTGGGATCATCTCTATGTTCCCTATCTCCATAAGAAATAATTTTTCTCTACATCCTCTGTTAAGTATACTCAAGTACCTTTTGAGAGGATGGGAGATCCTACTATATGTATGAGGTGGAGGAAGAATATATGTGTATTGGCTCATGATGAATAGGTTCTTTAGGTCTTATGGCTTGCTGCTCTTCAGAGACACTCTCTTCGAACTTAACTTTTCTCCCACTGTTTCATCTTGGTTAAATAATTTTTTAAGAAGATAGCATGTTAGATCACAATCATATTATAATCCTTTCAAAAGAAAAGTAGTATCCCAAACTCCTTTAGCATGAGCTTTATAACCTATCCTCTAACATATCCACCTGCTGTCCTTGACATAGGCTAACATTCTTGAATCTTGAAGTAACCAAGATTCAGTTCTCACCATGCTATATCTTATACGGTGTGGTAGAACAAATTTAGAGAGAACCCAATTTCATAGAAATAAAATATATCCTAAAGAAATAAAATAAATCAGTGAATTCCATCATGGATCGAACCATATCTCATATAGTCACATAACTCTTCTTAATTATCTCGTTGAGCTGAGATATACTAAGAGAGGTCCAATATGAAACTATGCCATTTTATGAGATAACTAAAATTTTGTTTTGATATTGCATCCTCGATCCGATCGAAGTATCTTTAGAAATTTTTTTCGATTTGCTTCTCTACTTTACATCTGAATTCTTTGAACTTTTCAAAAAATTTAGATTTGTATCTCATATACTTACCCATACCATAATTGATCATCAGTAAAGGTAACGAAGTAGAGATAACTCCCTTTGTTAGCACATCAAATGGGCTACATACATCAAATGTATACTAGGATAAGTATCTCAGTAGTCCTTTTCCTCTTGTCCCACAAGAGTAACTTGGTCATATTTTTTCAAAGAGATGATGCACAAACTAAATATGACTCAACAGTCAATGAGCTCAAAGCCCATATTTCTTCAGTTTGTTAATCATTTCTTCTCCTATACGATCTAGCCTAAGGTTCCACATATACTTAAGGTTTATCTCAACTCTAGATCTCTGAGATCTAATGGCTTTCACTGCTTGCTCAATTAAGTTGACAGATGCATCACCATGTAAATGATAGAGACTTTCTCTAAAAATTAAATTCAAACTATAATCACAAAGGATAGATACCCATGGCCACAAAGCAATTCTTGCCTTATTATCAATTTTAAGGGTTACTTTCTTAGCCCTTACCTTTCATAGACTCTATATAAAAATACTAGAGTCTAAAACTCAACTGAGAAAAGAAAAAATCATAAGGATAGTATTAAGCAATTTTGACATGCCTGCTTAAGGCTTGTTCTTATTTTTTTAGGCTCTCTAGGTATTTACCTCTGAACTCTTTTAAGATTTCTTTATTAGCAACAATTTGATCAATTCAGATAAGATGCCAAGATGGTCATTCACAGGATAGTTTACCATAAACTATCCATATAAATTAAATAGGGATCACAAGATCAAATCCACAAGCAATTCCTTGTGCATAGTCATGTCGAGCCTTTTAAGCTCCTTAATGTCCTTGATCATCATCAAATAACGATCGTAGATTGACTGCCCATCATGCATCTCATATGCTGTGCGACTCTGATCACCTCACAACACTTGTAAATGAATCAATGTGTTGTTGGTAGTGAACATGTGCTCATGCATACATTGGAGTTCATCTAACATGGACTTTAACATATAGCATCTATCTTTATTGTCATTATCTATCCACTCATCAAGTATAGCTCATTGACTTTGGGTTGGACAGGTTGTTAACATCAGAATAATCTAGTAGAGAATATTACTTAATTTTCTAAAATTAAGAATGATTCTTAAGTTTATGAGTCAGTCTATGTAATTGATTTTGGTTAATCGGTTGATATCTATGATTTGAGCTAGAGGGTTGAAAGTTGACATAATAAACAAAGAGAGCAAAGATTCTAATTGGATGTTTGTACTTATTTTATAATTTACTCTCAAAATTTTTAGATGCAAAAAGACTTTCACTATTTTATCAGATCTTCCACACTTCCTGGTAAGAAACGAAAACTCTAATGTGAAGATTGGATTTTTAGTGGGTGCTGTGGTCCTACCAATGCCGTGCACCTCACCTAACAGTTATTGATAATACGCAGATCGATGTATGGATAACTCTTTATCCAGATGCTTCTCTAAGTATGTTGCAGCTACTTGATCTCTAAGTCATGTGGGCTCACCTAACAGTTATTGCCCACACTTCTTAGTTATGTCAGACCCATCATCCATAAATAGGTGCAAAGCCATCATTGGATCCCTCACCTAACAGTTATTGAGCCCAACCCTATCTTTATCCTAGAGCAACTCTTTGCTAATAGAGTAGTTGCATGTTCCTAATGCAACTAAACCACTATGACCAACTGAGAACAATCAACGCAGCCGGTAGCATGCCTGCATATCTACAATAGTGGAAGACCATTGGACTTAATATTTATGGAAGATTTAGATTTATGTCTCATCTAATCAGTCATCACATGACTGATCATATTGGCATGGGTTAAACCAAATGCCAAGCAACCATATTTGAGACTCTGTTACCCAGATACAGAGCCCAAGAGAGGGGGTGAATTGGGTTTTTTTAAAATTTTTAAGATTAGTGCACTCAAGTAATGTACTAAAGTATTAAGTAGAGTGAATTGATTAGCTATGAAAATAAAATCAAACATAAATGATAGGTAAGCAAGTATAAAGCATAAAGAATAAGTAAAAAGATGCAAGCACAACAAACACAAAAGATTTATAGTGGTTCGGTGCCAACCTTGCACCTACATCCACTCTTCAAGTTTCTACTTGAGAATTCAATCCACTAAAATAATTTTAAGAATACAACACATCGGACAATCCCGACCCTTGCTATCCAAGCAAGAATACTTATTTTCTGAGTACAAGCCAACCCTCAACACTTCGATTTCAGATTCGGATCAACCTATCGAGTTTTAGAACCCTCCAAAATATAATATGAGAAAAAATAGGGTACAAAAATTTCAGCATAATATCTCCTTAAATGAACATAATAAATGTAATAAAAATATAATACTTAACGGGAAGAAGCTTTTACTGAACACCCTTAATAGATTTGCACACTTGATTGCAGTTGGAGAATGGTTGGTGAGCTGATTGAATGCTTCTTTCTTCTCTTTTAAAGATTTTTTGAACTTTCACGGATGTAAGCTTTGAATGCTTGAAAATTTATAATTTTTCATTTCAAGAGAGCATTTATAATCACCATTTGTACTTGAAAATATCTTAGTATCGGTTTAGAGCCATTGGAGAGTATTTAATATGTATTAAATGCACTAAAAATAGATTAAAAACTAGTTGTTATGCAGCTTGCCCAAAATGAGACGTCCCATGGGATGCCCCATTTGGCCAAATAAAAAATAGGCTTTCTATTTTGGTCTCATGGTCTCAGGGGTCATCCCAATGGGTCGTCCCATGTATGCCATAAGCCAAAACAGTGTGTGCTGGCTATCTAATGAAAGGGCATGACCTAGATGGGTTGCTCTATTTTGTGCCAACCTAATTTTTCATGCATTTAAGGTCTGAAACTCATCAGAATACTTTCAAATACTTTCAAATCAATTCAACACTTCCAAAAGACTTCAAAAACTTCTCCAACTTATAAAAACTTTAACTTTGACACACTTGATGGAGCTTTTCAAACCTAATATTTTGGACTATCTGAAATATCATAAAAATATTCTTCAAAGATAAAAAAACTCATTAGTAGTCTCCTCAAATTATTTGTGATCATAAAAATTAATTTTGGAGCAACAGACTCAATCTTCTAAATTGGCCAGGTAAGTGAAGATTGGTGGGGGTTCCCCCGTTACTTTCCTTAGGTACCAATAAATTGACTAAGTCAGTGAATAGAATCAATTAAATAACTATCTTTTAATTACTTATCTTAGACACCAATTGATTAATTGGTCCAAATAGATTAGCTTAGTTGAGTCAGATTCGAGTCATAGAGTCGAATTAGGTCCTTATATTAATTGATTCTACATATGAGTGTCAATCGATTCGATCAACAATAATTATATGATGTCAAGCTCTATTGACCTCATCCTAATCAACACTTGACTTGATTTGATTAACTGTTAAATTAATTTAGATCCATTATGATCAAATCAAAAATCTTAGATGTAATCCAATTACATGACCTAATTTGATCTACCCATAACCAATCTTTCATGCACAAACACTAATTTCAGATCTTAAATCCAAATTTTTAGATCTAAATTCTTTGCATGAAAGGTATGTTTTGATCTTGAAATAATTTCAGATCATACATACAAACATATATTGTTGGTGCAGAATTTCGCCGAAGCCGGAGAAGCTGGAGTTGGGATGACCGCGGTCGCCGCCGGGACCTGCAAGGGAAGTCTAAATCGAAGTTGGAGGTACTCCGACAAGACCTCCGACCTCAAGTCAGTACTCTAGTTCAATAAAAATGGAGTGCTCGAGTGGGAATTTTAGCAGAGTTTCGAGATAGAGTTTAAAGCTTAGAGAAGAACGTATCTGGGGGTCTCTTTTTATAGACGGAGAGGTAAATGATTGACAGCGATGTCTGTAACCGCCTGGTAGTGGGCCGTTCAGAGCCATGTGGAGTTTGTTACGGAGAGTAGTGGGTCAGGGGCCGTTCAGGGCCACTTGGAGTTTGTTACAGAGAGTGGAGTGATGTCCGTTGTCATGACTTGCCAGAGAGTGGTGGAGCCTGGAGAGTGGAGTGGTGTCCGTTGTCACGACTTGCTAGAGAGTGGTGGAGCCATGCGGAATCCATTACAGAGAGTGGAGTAGGATAGTGGCCATTATCGTAACTTGCTAGAGAGTTCGGATTTGTCGGCTGGAGTTCGATTGGGATGTCTGATGGAGCGAAATGGCTCTCTATCACATTGATCCAGGAGAAGCTCGGATGTTTCTAAGGTTGCTGATGGATCTACTATTGTTGGGTGCCTAGAGCACTGATGCTGCAGGTGGGAGTCATTTATTGTAGAAGCCCGGATGGGGACTTTCTATTGGGGAAGTCTGGTTTCAAGAGGAATCTGACAGAGTATCGCCGGCGGTGGACTTCGGATGGCATTGGGGAGGTTCGTCTGCCGGAGGAGTCTGGGGGGATCCTGTGGGAGTCCGGATGGCGTTGTTGAAACCTGGCTGTGCTATTGAAGGTTGATGGCTGGGGAGGTTCGACAGACATCGAAGGCAGTCGGTCGTTGTAGAAATCCAGCTGCTTGAGCCCGTCCATCGTAGAAGTTCATCCAATATCCATCCACTATGGAAGTTCAGACGAAGTCCGATTCTTGTAGAAGGCTGAAAGGAGATCGCTTATTGTAGAAGCTCGATCGAAGATCGATTGTTGTGGGAGCTCGGAGTAGTGACCTGGTCGATGGAGCCTATCCCATTGTAGAAGCTCGTCTGGGATCCATCCACTGTAGGAGCTCGGCTGAAGTCTACCTGTAATAGAAGTTCGGAAGAAATTTATTTACAGTAGAAGCTCGGATAGAATTCACTTACAGTAGAGATCCGGAGTAGATCGCTCGTAGTAGAAGTTCAGAATAGATCGCTCGTAGTAGGAGTTCGACTGAAATCCGATTCTCGTAGGAGCTCGGATGAAATCTGGAAGGTGGTCAACCATCATAGAACTTGGATGGAATCTGGTTACTGTAGAAATCTCATCGTCGGAGAAGCTCGGATACTGATGAAGTCTGGAAGAAGTTCGGAGTAGGGTCATCCACGGTCGGAAGAAGTCTGGAAGGGATTCGAGAATAGTTGATCACTGTAGAAGGTCGGCTGATAGTGAGGCCCAGAGAGCCTTTGGAGCCACCCGGTAGATGAATGGAGAAGCTCATTGTCGGAGAAGTCTGGATGGTCGAGGGAGTTCAGAAAGACGTCGCACAAGGTCGGAAGCTGGTAAAGCCCTGGAAGGGTCGGCCTTTTGCAAACTTTGGCTGGGGGTATTTTATACCCAACACCAGTCCCCTTACTTCCTAGTTCGGGTTCCGAATGAAGGAAGTACAGAAAAATTCTCACAGCCGAAGTTGCCTCCCTCGATTTTCGCACTCGATGGTTGCCAGATATTTTGACGTTTGGCACGCTGGTGCTAGAGTCTTTTCAAATCAAAGCGATCCGAAAAGATTTTTTGAAATTCTCACTAGGGCATGGCTCTAGGTACGATGCAATAATGATTTTGTCAGCTGTCAGCCATTTTCAGCCGCCTGTCATGGTGAGTGGGACACACGGCGAGCGTAGGTCGGCCAGAGAAGATCCGCAATCATTATGGCATCGGACCCCAGGGTCTATTTAAACACGTCCTTCCCCTTCAGGGATTTCACTTTGCCTGAGAGAATCCCTCGGTCCCCTCCTCTTCCCTGAGAGCTCCAGCTTCCTTTAGCATTCTTCTCGGCCTTAGCCATCCTCCGGGTTGACTTCCATCGTTCTTGCCGTCTTCCTGCACTCTTTGGACCAACCTAGGTTAGTTCCAGAACTTCTTGCCATTTTTCTATTCTTTCTTCTTTGTATTCCATTCGTTTAGCTTCCTCGAGAGCTTGTTTGCTATTTTTTTTGATTTTTTTTTGGGATTTTTTATGGCTTTCATTTGATCCAAAATGTCTTCAGATATCTCCTCTTCTAACGGTTCTAGGAGTTCGTCAGCCCCAGTTCTCCAAAGTCCTTGTATCGTAGATGAATCCATAGTTAGGACCGAACCTCGTTTGATCTTTGCACCGAACACCATCCCCAGCTCTTTGATTCTGGATGAACTCTCACTGATAAAAATTCAATATGGAGTTCTTCCGGAGTATGAGCTGGAGCTTCCCGGACCAATTGATCGGGCTAGCGCCCCTCCTCCCGATCGCTTCTATTTGTACCAGGAGGCCTTCCGTGTCGGACTTCGACTTCCACTTTCGCCTTTTGTCGTCGCTCTCTTTCATTTTTTGAACATTTCTCTAGTCTCAGTAGCACCGAACTCCTTTAGGTTTTTGATAGGATTTCTTTCTCTTTGTAGTTTAGCTGAAGTTTGGCCGACTCTTTCTTTGTTTAGAAATTTCTATACCTTCAAGCGTCATCCCTCGACAAAAGACTGGTGGTACTTCTCCCCTCAGTTCGGTAGAAAGGGATTGCTGAAAGGCACCGCCTCTTCTATCCACAACTAGAAGGAGAGGTTCTTCTATGTCCGATGCCCGACCTTGGAGCTAGGTTTACCCCCTTGGGGCTCTTTGAGGGATTCCGTCCGTCGGGCTTCTAGCCTGAAAAGGGACGATCTCAAAGCCTCCAAAAAGCTCAAGGCCTATCAGGCCCCCCTCCTCTCTGAACTTCTGAAGGAACAACTCTTGTTCAACGTCGGCCTGAGTCCTCTTAACCCTGCGGTACCTTTTTTTTTATTTTTTTGCTGCTTCTCCTTTTTCTTATTCTATCTCTGAGCCGTGTTGGTCTTCTTTTATTGCAGACATGGATGCAGGTGTAGCTCGGAGGTTAGCCCAGGGTCTCAAGACCCACAAGAGAAAAGGTACCTCAACTTCTAGGTCGGCGAAGAGAGCCAGGACGGGAGAGAAAAGCTCGGCCGCGCCTGCTCAGGTGGCCGTGGCCGTCAACATTCCTTCCGACGTCGAACCCGAAGTCCCCCGAGCCTCTTCAAGGAGCCCCCGACCGAGGATCCCACTCCAGAGACTTGTCCTGAGGGGGCACTCGGGGCCGAAGGGAGGAGGAGAAAGAAGACCCTGGTCCGCAAGAGCCGCAGCCGCAAGGCGACCGTCGAGGGGACCGACGGCTCCGAGGAAGACCTAAGGAAAAATCCCTTCAATAATAGGGATTTAATAAAGAGGCTGGTCGAAGGGTGCATTCTGCCCGAGGTCGTTCAGAGGATCGTCCTTGCTGATCCTGAGCTGCGGGTCTGGGACTCTCTGGGATCTTTTCTCGAAGTAGGTTAATTTACTTTTTTCTCCTTCTTGCTTCTTTACTCAATTTACTCCTTAGCCTTTATATTGACTCCCCGGCCTCTCTTGCAGATTGGGCATCCGCTTGTCACCAACGTCGAGGTAGTGAAGATCGCCAAGAGGGAGGTAGCTCGAGCGGAGGAAGGTCGCCTAGTTGAGGCCGCCTGCCTCGAGGAGAAGATCGCCGAGGTCATAGGTCTCCAGGAGGCACTGCAGAAGGAGGGACAAATCTCGTCTGATCTGAGGACTGCCTTGGAGGAGGAGAGAAAAAGGCAGAGGCCTCTGAACTGAAGGCACAGGTTTCTGAGCTGAAAGAGTGGATCCCATCCCTAGTCTCAGAGGCAGGGGCTCGAGCAGTGGAGGAGTTCAAGGCCTCCTCCGAAATGGAGGATCTACAGGTCCAGTTCGGCTAGGACGCCTTCATCAAGGGTTTCAAACTCTACCAAGAGAAAGTGGTCGGAAAGTATCCTGAGCTGGACCTCGACTTTCTGGATGAGGCATCCGACGATGAAGCCGGACCTTCCGAAGCTGCTGTCGGTCCTCCTCCAACTGGGACCTCTTCGACTGCTGCGACCGCCGCTACCGACCTTTCGAGGGAGCCGAGCCCCTTCACTTCTGTCTCAGAGGTCCGAAACCTCTAGTTTTGTATTTTTCCTTTATGGTGACCTTTCTTTGTTCTCTTGTACTTAAAAATTATTTAATCAATGAAATTGAATTCTTCTTTACAGAGAGCCTCCTTTTTTTCTTCTACATTTTTTCCTTCTCTTTTATCTTCTTGTACTAATTTGAGTCATGCGCTTTTGTTTCCAATGACAGTGCCCTGTCGAAGCTCTTCCCCTGCCACAGGAGATTCCTCTGAAGTCGATGATCCGAGACCTCAGAAGTAAAGTTCATCAGTTGACGAAGAAATCCAAGAAGCTGGAAGATGAACTTCACCAGCTAAGGAAGTGCCATTCGAAAGTCACTGCGAAGGCTATTCACTTTCAGGACCTCCACAGAAAGGGTCTCATGGACTATACCCAAAGGAAGGCTGACTTCATGGTGGAGCTTAAGAAACTTCAGAAATGTGCCAGCGATCGATCTTGGACTCAGGCTTCCAAGATCAGCTCCCTTGAAGTCGAGCTGGCGACTGCACAGGAGAAGATCGGCTAGTTGGAAGGAGCTTGTCCTGGCTCACAATCCAAGCTAACCACAATCGAGACTGGTCGAAGAAGTTCTCCGACCTTCAAAAATAGCTGCAGGATGCCGAGGCAAACTACAATGCCTACCGAGTCGGCTGGAGTGGAGAAGTAGAGGACTACCAAAGGAAGCTCCAGACGACGACCGACGAAGTTGCCTGCCTCCAGAGGTAGTTGTCTGAGAGAGTCCAGCTTGCCTCTGCACAAGGCTCCGACGAGCTCCGTTCCTTGAGGGGGACCATAGCAGAACTGTCTATGGCCCTTGGACAGGAGGAGGCCGAACTACAGTGACTGAAGATTCAGCTGGTCCACGAGCAGCAGAGGATCAAAGATACCAAGGTGGAGTCTGAGGTCTTGAGGAAGAGGCTTCGAGAGTCGGAGGGCGAGAGCTGGCGGTTCCACTAGATGTACCGGGATATGCTGCTGAGAAAGATAGAACTAGAGAAAGTAGAAAACTTAAAGCAATCCCTAATAAGGATCAGAACCGAGAGCTCGAAGTCGGAAGAAGCTGAGCTTCCTTAGAGCTCCTTTTTTTTTATCTTTCATCCTTCCATGTATTCTTTTTATTTTCTTGTCGTTTCTCTTTTTTGGCCTTCAAGGCATTGTAATGTACACTTCATTAATGAAATGAAAAGAAAATTTTTCATTATCTTGTCCATTCTTGTATTAAGTTGTTGTTTACCGAACTTCTTTTGTCTGTCGTCTTGTTTGGCGTCGGCGTTGTTTGAAGGTTCCCGATCGTCGCCGTATTGATTTGCCTTTTTTGTTCATGACCGTAGGTCTTTTCGAGGCCATTTGAGTTTGACACTTCTTCTCGATGCTCGAGCTTGGAGATCCAAACTTCTCGTTACTTTGAGGAAGTCGATTTCTTTTCGGCCTGTGTTGAGTTCCCTCTTAGCGACGAGGGTTTTTGATAGGAGTATCCTTCCTCGTTGAGATAAGGTCCCTTGCGTCTTTGATGTAGTTTGTTTTTCACTTATCGCTGGTGTAGTTCGTCGCTTTTCCTTTTCATCTCTTCCTTTTTTTTTGTGTTCGAGTGAGGGTTTTCCCTCTGCTCTTAACGGAGTTGTGAGAGCGTAGAAGAGCCGTTGAGGAGGCTTTCCTCCTCGTCCGATCTGATCGATTGGGTCTTTGTTTGTGTCAGGATGAGGTTCTCCTCTTGTTCCCGATAGTCAATTTTAGCTCATGTTAAGACAAGGTTCTCCTTCTGTTCCTAACAGGGCGTGGGGGCATGTAAGGGCCGCTGCAAGGGCCTCTCCCCCTTCCGGTCTTTAAGTAATCGGGCCTTCGACTTTGCTCATGTTAGGATAAGGTTCTCCTCCTGTTCCTAACAAGGCTGTGGGGGCACATAAGGGCCGTTGCAAGGGCCTCTCCCTCCATCCGGTCTTTAAGTAACCGGGCCTTCGACTTTGCTCATGTTAGGATGAGGTTCTCCTCCTGTTCCTAACAAGGCTGTGGGGGCACATAAGGGCCGTTGTGAGGGCCTCTCCCCCCATCCGTCTTTAAGTAACCGGGCCTTCGACTTTGTTCATGTTAGGACGTGGTTCTCCTCTTGTTCCTAATAAGGCTGTGGGGGCACATAAGGACCATTGCGAGGGCCTCTCCCCCATTCGATCTTAAGTAATCAGGCCTTCGACTTTGCTCATGTTAGGATGAGGTTCTCTCCTGTTCTTAACATGCTTAATTTTGATTGTATGAGGGAGTTACTTCCTGTCGTTATAAGCTCATGCTAAAGGAAAAAATATGCAAATATGAAATTTTATTTAAGGTAAAGTTATTGGTAATACATCCATAGATTTTTTGAATCCTATAGCCGTGGAAGGTCTGCTCTCCGTTGGGGTCCTCTTGAGATGGAGTTGATAATCCCAATCGGAGGCCGATCTTCAGGCTGCTCCTCCCTCCTTGGCGCTCTGACTGCGGTAGGGCCCTAGGCAGATTCTCTCTACCTTCAGGTCGGCGTCGAATGAATCTGTCGAGCCGACCTCATCTGATGAGCTCCTCGATCTCATCTCAGAGCTGAATACACTCCTCCGTGTCGTGGCTGTGGTCACGATGATAGAGACAGAACTTGTTAGGATTGTGCTTCCGAGGTGTGTGTCCATCCTTTCCAGCCTTGGCAGTTGCTCCCTAACCTCCATCAGCACTTGAGTTTTTGATGTGTTGAGAGGCGTAGCTGTGGAATCTTCCCGGGGGAGAGCTCCGCCGAACTCTATGGTCCGAGCTTCTCTGCCTACGAGCCGAGGAGGAGTCTGGACACGCTTATATCAGAGGGAGTTCGAGAACGTGACTGAGCTTCACTCGACCCTTTTTCAATTATGAGCTTGCCAGAGTCTCCCGCCTGCCCTCTTTCGCAGCCTCCTCATCCTTCATCTTGAAGGCTTCTTCTGCTTGGGCATATCCTTCGGCCCAAGCAGCAAATCAGTAAAGTCCCTGGGATATTTCTTTTCCAGGAAAAATAGAAGATCGTTCTTTTGAAGACCGCCCTTCAAGGTGGCCATCGTGATCGATTGGTCCAAGTTTCGGACCTCCAACGCGATGACGTTAAAACAATTGATATAAGCTCGGATGGATTCTCCCTCCTTCTACTTGATGTTGATAAGGAACTTCGAACCTCTCCAGGGATGCCGACTGCTAACAAAATGAGCCGCAAACTGGTGGCTCATCTGATCAAAGGAGAAGATAGTACCCATTTTAGCATCGAGTACCAGTTTTTTGCTGCTTCCTTCAAGGTAGATGGGAAAGCTCAGCACAGGATGGCGTCTGACGTGCCATGGAGCAGCATCATTATCCGGAAGGCCTCCAGGTGGTCAACCAGATCTAAAGTCCCATCGTAGCTTTCGAATTGGGGGAGCTTGAAGTTTGGCGGGATCGGTTCCTGCGTGATCATTTGAGAGAAAGGAGGGTCAGTATAGATGTTCTCACCATAAGCAGGGGGAGCATGGCGGAGCTCTTCAATCCATCGGTTCATCTCTTGGAGCCTTTGATCCAGGAGGTCCTCTCGACTGCGAGTCTCGAGGATGTTCTGACAGAATGAAGGTAGGGATCCTCGGGGGTAGAATCGTGATCAGATTGAGGGTTCTCCACCCTCAATTCCCCTTTCCAGAGAAGACAGGGTGACTGGCTCAAGTGGCCCATCCTACTGCCAAATTTTGGAACTCCGACGATGCTCTTTCCAATCGCACTGACACCTGTAGCTGTTGCTGCATGGCCTGCACTGTTCGGTGAGGCCTCTGACCTACTGAACCAGCAGGTCGAACTGCTCCATGTCGACTGCCGTTGCGAAGGAGGAGGAGGAGGCTGGAAAACTAGAGATGAGGCTGGATCTTGTGGAGCTCACTAAGATCTGCCGCGGAGGCTGTGGATCGCCTGGTGGATGCCTTTGGGGAGGCATTAGGTGGAGATCTAGTAGGAGAAGGAGAAGAGGATGTCGGAGAAGATGATCGAGACGGTCCCATTGAGCACTCCTTTAAGAACAAGGATACTGCGAAGACACACAGGCCCCTTCCTCTAGCGCCAATTCTGTTGGTGCAGAATTCCACCGAAACTGGAGAAGCTAGAGTTGGGATGACCGCGGTCGCCATCAAATCTGCAAGAAAAGTCTAAATCGGAGTTGGGGGTGCTCTGGCAAGACCCTCCGATGCTCAAGTCAGTACTCTGCTTCAACAGAAATGGAGTGCTCGAGTGAGAATTTTAGCAAAGTTTGAGATAGAGTTTAGAGCTTAGAGAAGAACGTATCTGGGGGTCCTTTTTATAGACGGAGAGTGTAACTGATTGACAGCGATGTTTGTAACCACTGGTAGTGGGCCGTTCAGAGCCACGCAGAGTTTGTTACGGAGAGTAGTGGCATCAGGGGCCGTTCAGGGCCATGTGGAGTTTGTTACGGAGAGTGGAGTGGTGTCCGTTGTCGTGACTGCCAGAGAGTGGTGGAGCCCGGAGAGTGGAGTGGTGTCCGTTGTCACGACTTGCCAGAGAGTGGTGGAGCCACGCGAAATCCATTGCAGAGAGTGGAGTAGGGTAGTGGCCATTGTCGTGACTTGCTAGAGAGTTCGGATCTGTCGGCTGAAGTTCAGTTGGGATGTCTGATGGAGCGGAATGGCTCTCTGTCTCATTGATCCAGGAGAAGCTCGATATTTTCGAGGTTGCTGATGGATCTACTGTTGTTGGGTGCCTAGAGCGCTGATGCTGCAGGCGGGAGTCATCTGTTGTAGAAGCCCGGATGGAGACTTTCTATTGGGGAAGTCCGATTTCATGAGGAATCTGGCAGAGGGTCGGCCGGTGGTGGACTTCGGATGGCTTGGGGAGGTTCGTCCATCGGAGGAGTCTGGGGGATCCTGTGGGAGTCTGAATGGCGTTGTTGAAGCCCGACTGACGCTATTGAAGGTTAATGGCTGGGGAGGTTCGACAGGCATCGGAGGCAGTCGGCCGTTGTAGAAATCCAGCTGCTGGAGCCCGTCCGTCGTAGAAGTTTGTCCGATATCTATCCGTTATGAAGTTCAGACAGAGTCCAGTTCTTGTAGAAGGCTGAAAGGAGACCGCTTATTGTAGAAGCTCGATCGAAGATCGATTGTCGTGGGAGCTCAGAGTAGTGACCTGGCCAGTGGAGCCTATCCCGTTGTAGAAGCTCAACTGGGATCTGTCCACTGTAGGAGCTCGGCTGAAGTCTGCCTGTAATAGAAGTTCGGAAGAAATTTGTTTACAGTAGAAGCTTGGATGGAATTCCTTACAGTAGAGATCCGGAGTAGACCGCTCATAGTAGAAGTTCGGAGTAGACCGCTCGTAGTAGGAGTTTGGCTGAAATCTGATTCTCATAGGAGCTCGGATGAAATTCGGAAGGTGGTCAACCACCGTAGAAACTTGGATGGAATCTAGTTACTGTAGAAATCTCATCGTCGAAGAAGCTCGGATACTGACGAAGTTCGGAAAAAGTTTGGAGTAGGGTTGTCCACGGTCGGAAGAAGTCTGGAAGGATTCGGAGAATAGTTGATCACTATAGAAGGTCGGCTGATAGTGAAGCTCAGAAAGCCTTTGGAGCGGCCTGGTAGATGAATGGAGAAGCTCATTGTCAGAGAAGTCCAGATGGTCGAGGGAGTTCAGAAAGACGTCGCACAAGATCGGAAGCCGGTAAAGCCCTGGAAGGGTCGGCCTCAATTTTGTTGGTGCAGAATTCCACCGAAGTCGGAGAAGCTGGAGTTGGGATGACCGCCGCCGCCGCCGAACTCCTACTATGAGCGGTCTACTCCGAACTTCTACTATGAGTGGTCCACTCCGAATCTCTACTATAAGCGAATTCCATCCGAGCTTCTACTATAAACAAATTTCTTCCGAACTTCTATTATAGGCAGACTTCAGTCGAGCTTGGTCAAATACCTAGTCAAGGCTTATCCAAACATGGCAAGACAAGGGAGCCCAACTCTTGGGCACCTCCTCCTTATTTTCATGCATGGACCACCAGCAAAGAGTGCACAATGTGTGCCCTAAAAGCCACAAAAATCTCAAAAAAAATCTGGATAAATTCGGTGCAAAAAGAAAAGAGTTTTGGATTTCTAAAACTCTATCTCATAGAATTTGAAATCCAAATTTATTCCTACTTTGATTTGATCCACAACCACTTTCCATGTATGAAAGAAGAGAGGAAACCTTTTAGACATAGGAAAGACCTGAGAGAGGGCTTTTGTCGCACAAAATAAGAAGAGATTGACGTGGAATAAGAGAGAGGGCGTGGCGGGGCTTATATGGCGCAAGGTGGAATCCTAGTCTTACTAGGATTCTATCTTATGACTTGTCTTAATTTGGTTTCTCAAACCAAATCAAACCAAAATTAGATTAATCCAATTAAAATAGGTCTTAACCCAATTAAAAATATAATTTAATCAGATTAAATTAGATTTAAATCTGATTTATTTTTTTTAATTAAATTAAAAATTAGGTTGACCCAAGTCCTAATTGAACTAGGACTAGTTTTTTCCTTGCACTTGGCTTATCCAATAAATCAATTGGACTTGATCCAATCAAGCTCAAACTAAATCTAATTAAATCATATTTAATTAGACTTAATCTCAACCCATTGGCTTAATCAAATTAAACCAATTAGTAATCAAATTGCTAATCGATCCTCCTGCAACACTTGCACTAGGTTAAATGTCAATTGTATTGATCATTTAACCCTAGAACGATTCTTAATCGTTGATCAACCATCCGATCGGATCATGAACTCTAATGTGTGTGATCTCATAGGTCCAAACCTCAGTCGATAGTACAGAAATAAATTTTTATACCAATTCAAGTGACCATCTAGCAATGGTACCCGACGATCGGATAGGTCGAATGTGTAGAACCACATCCTTAGAACCCATACAGATATAGTTTCCATATAATTCATCTCTTTGACCAAAATGATCATAGGATACCTCAGCATTCAATTATCAACTCTGATCAGGTTGTCCATATTGTATTTCAAAATATCAAATCCATCTGATGGATTATCCTGGCCAAGGTTTTGCTAAATTGAAATACAATGACTCATTCTTCTCCAACTCTTGAAGTGGTCAATCCCATCTCGATCACACTTTGACTTCATAGTACTTGACTATGCCTAAAAGCCTTCCATCATTGAATTAGAAATTCAGTTAGTCCAGTATCAAAGCACAGTGAGTTGCTTGCAAGTCACTAAGGTGATCTCAAGTCTAAAGAATACTTATACCTATATCCCATCAGAGACATTCTCGACAGTAGAATACTCTGGAGTTGGTCATGTTCAATGATGATGTACCCTTACATCTCACCTGTATGTCATACCAGTGTCTCCACACTCCTTGATTAAGAGAACAACCAACCCATATGGCCTACAGCGACCTATGCTCGATAGAAGCTATCGTCCTTATTAACAGCCTATCATTTGGTCGTGAACAGTTTTAAGAACTAATCGATAAATCCTCTCTTTATCAAATCTAAATAGTCCTAAGGACTTCATCATAACAACGGAGTTCATTAGAAGATGAAAGCTTATGATAAAAATATCAAATATATTTTATTTATTAACAAATCAATTACATACAAGATTGCTCAACCGTCAACAGGCTGACGATTAATTTTTGAGACATAGTTTCCAACACATCCTACTTCTACAATGGATCAACTGTCACCAACATCCACTAAAAGGACTCATTGAGTCAATATTTATATATAGTCAAACTCCAGCAACCTCACTGCAAGTAGCTATAGCACCACAGATCAAAAGACTAGTCATACAATTGTAGCATCGAGAAAGTCACTAACGAGTGAGCAGACATCCATTAGACTTCTTATGTTGGTCATATTCAGTGCTAGTTATTCTCTAACAACCACCTGCACTCTCACTCTAATGTCACTATACTGCAGACTCATGACTCATCTATCCGAAGGAAGCGATCTGTGCACTAATCTATCTAATCAATCACCACCCCCATGATGATCTTATTATCAAAAATAATTTAAGAATTAACTATCAATGACACATGTCTCAAATTCTTAACTCTTTGAGAATATGTGTCATCATTTTATTAATCTCTTAGATGATTCATGGACATATAAAATATAAATAGTAATACAAATGCCCATTAAGTATCAAATTATGTCCTAGTAGTATGATATGCATCAGCCAAGATTGACTTCTAGTTTATACATCCAATATAGAGGTGTTGCGTGATCATTTTCATGAAGACAAACAATGAAAAGAGATTAAAAATTTTATTTTAGATTCGATATATTGTATATTATATCTGAATTATTTTCAGTTGATTGTATAATAATTTATAAAAATATTTTATAAAATTTGAAACTATTTTCAAATATCGAACCCCAATCCATGTTAGTCCAAAACTTAATTAAGAATTAAGTGATTTAGATTTGAGAATCAAAGATCTAAGGCCTAATTTTTATAAATCATGGGTTTATGGGTTAGCTTGAGTCAGATCCGTTTAATTGGGTTTGATCAGGGCTAGAAATCATTGATAATGACTATGTTAGTAATTGATCAAATTTAATTAAAGGTTAATTCTGATTGGGTCAATTCTTATCTTGATCAATTATCAATAGTTGTAGTTGATCTGAGTTCATATCTTTGATTAGACCAAGATAGACCTCGATCGTAGCTCCATGGTCAACCCAAGTCTATAAGTTGATTAAATTGAAACTGATTAATCAGTTGGTGTCTAAGATAAGTATGATAGTTTTGATTGGTGGTCATTAATTGAGGGCTACTCGCATAGATTGAGTCTATAATAAGTTAATGGCATATTCCTTCCATTGATCTCACTTATCTGGCTAATATGATGAATCATATTTTGATCAGATAACTTAATAATTAAGGTTGACCCATGCTTACTAAAAAATTAATATGACTGATTTAGGTGTCCCTAGTTCGACTTGTCTATAGTCCTCTTCATAACTTGGTGAAATCAATAGGAAGATTTGTGACTAGTCTATTGGACCAACTTGTATCTAGTCTTCTGTGATCTGATTTGGTGAAGTCAGTGGAAAGATTATGATTAGTTGGTCAATCTTTTCTCTTCTTTCAATATATCTAACTAAATCCTCTAAAATTATTTGGTCTCTAAAAATAAAATAGTTATGGTGATAACTAGATCATAGCCTTTCATTAAGTTGGATGATAATGGGTCCAACAGTTTAGATGATTATTGGAGGCACCACATGCTTGGTGCTCATCTGACTGTTAGAATTATTATTTATAATATGTTGATTTAGATGTGTCTTTCTAATGATGGTTAGGTTGGCTGAGTCACACTCGGCCTAGTCATTCATTTGTCAGATGCACTAAATTCTGATATGTTAATGATTGGATCTAATTAGAACTTTTAGTGGATATGCCACACACTTGCTGAAGAGGAGCCTGGGGCAAAATTAACTACTAAAAATTATTTGATGAAATAATTGGTTAAAAATCTACCTATGGGTGCACAAGGATTGGTCGAGCCATACTCGGGCTCATGTGCAGTCTTTGAGGATTCTAGTATCCATTAAGAAATTAGTGTAATTCTTCAAATTAGAGGTAGAGGCTATCAATTCGAATAAAATAGTGAGAGAACTAAAGTCCATATCTTTAGACTTAATCAATTCATATACTAATTAGATTTTTATTTTTCTTTTGTAGTAATGGCCACCACTTTGTCACTTTGATTACCATTGGATAGTGATAAATTAATGAGATCCAATTGAAAGAATAATGCCCTACAAGTCAATCGCATATGGGATGCGATAGGATATTTATTATAATTTATCTTCTAAACTCATATAATTGATATTTATATTATTAATAAAATAGATATTTTTGATTCATTATAAGCTGTATCTTATTATTCTTAGATTATAATGAACCTCATAGGTCTACACAATGATTTTAGAGCCATGATGAGATCATGCTAGTGAGATCTAAATCTTTGATAGTCCTGATCTAAAATATTTTCAGTCGTTGGTACATTGAGTCAAAGATCAATGATACTGGTAAGACTGGCATGTCCTATATATGCTTAGAAATGAGGATGGTTGATCTCACAATCACTTGTATGGTAACACTAATACAAAGATATGGGTACTCATTAGAGAATAAGTTTACTAAATTGATCTATGAGAGAATATCAGATGGAGTCTTATTTACATGTCAATTGATGTTTCTCTAGTGGGAGTTGTGTAAGTGATTCTTTAACCTAAGATCACCATGGTACCTTGTGTACTTGGATCCATATTTTGGTCCACTTCCTAACTTAATTCTTTGATCCTTATATGGGGTGTTCTGGATATGGTGAAGAGTGCATGGAGATTGTGAGTGATCAATAAGAGATCAGTCACTCTTAATAAGGAAGCGAACATCCTATGTGATCTTATAGTCGATGAATTAGAAGTCTTTGGCCAAAGCAAGATAATAATTAAAAAAAGATTTTTAATATATTATCAACTGAGTCATCACCTTCAGATCAAGATACATAAAGATAAATGATTGGATTTGACATATTTTCATGCCCATAGCTCATCTGAGATGTTGTTTGACTGAAAGATTGAATTACACGGTAACTTGCACTGAAGGATATTTTGATAATTTTTATCAAAATTTTAAATCTTTTGAGTAGTTATGACACATTGCTAGACATTAATCTGGACTTGTGCATTCATCAAAATTAAAAGAGTTTAATTCTAAAATCAATTTGGAAGAGTCCAAATTGATTGGGACTCTTTGGGTGACCTAATCTCATCGGATTAGGGTTACGTCGAAAGTCTTGATCCACTGCTGGCTAGATTTGAAATCTAATGGGTCACACACTTTAGAATTTAGCCTTGATCTAATCTAATTAGAGTTTAATATAAATTTTATGAATTAATTTGATATGCTAGCAATTATATTAACTCAAGTTTCTAAATTGGTTTAGATTAAAGTGTTTGAGCTAACCTAGACCAGTTACCTTTGACCTAATGGGATTGGGTCAATTTAAATTGGATCCTTATCCAACTTGAAATAATTTTAAGTGTAGAAAGACTCCTTTGTGCCCACTAAAAGCCACACCAAAATAAATGCCGCCCCATCTTTTTTCAGTGTGTGAAGTTGGAGAGTCCTTCATGAAGGCTCTTAACTAATACGTGTTGCCTTAAATTCTCAACCAGATATCCATTGATTTGTTGCCAAAATTAAGTAAAATTTTTATGACACATAGAAGAAGGAGAGTACTTTTGTTGCAAGTATTTTATATGCCAAAAATTTCACATGATGAATTTATTCACTGCATGAGAAGTTAGAGCACCAAAGGTTGGCTCTACTTCATCCCATGACACGTCTCTTGGTCCCTTATTTATATGGGATGTCCCACATAGCTAGATATTATGATTTTAGATTGAAACTAGAGATTAGGGATATGGAAATCATAAAAAAATTTTAAAAAAAATTAAGAAAAAGGCAAGGAAAAATTGAGCGGCAAAAGTTGTAAGAAGGGTAGTGAGAAATTTAGTAAGAGTTGCTAGTGTGCCCTAGGGTTTGGTTTTTTCATGTGTTGGAGCCAAAATCAAATCCTAGGTTTTGAGTCATTGGAAGAGTATCTTCTTGGCATGATCCTAGTGGCAAGTTTGGAGGTGACTGGACTTTGGTGTGATCATACCATATATTTGAAGCTGGCAGTATTCTTGAGAAGATAAGGCTGCGGCAGCGCACCGTTTAAGAACGACCTTGGCTAACTTTCATGTGAATTATCATTAGAGGACTTCTATTTTGGAGTCTCATGAAGAACACTAATGTTCTACTTTTTTCTTTTTGGTGAAAGTAAAAATTCTATCTCTTTTGCATGCTTGTTTTTGTTTTATCGATATCAGTAAGGTGATTCTAGGATTTGGATTCAGGCTCGATAGTTTTATTTGATAAAGTCATTGATTTATTTATTTTTAAAATTTTAAAAATTATTTTTTACTACATGGCTAAAATTCAATGGTGGTATCAGAGCCATCCATATCTGATTCAATCAAACAAGTACAAAATAGTTGCATAGAATTGTTATTGATCATATATTGCCAAATATGTTACATTGATTTTTAGCATTGATTTTTAATCTCAAAAAATATTTTTGACTTTATATGTACCATAATTTTAAATTTTAATTATTATAATTATAAATTTTTAATAATTTAAAATTTATTTTATCATGGTAGCTTCATGCTTAAATCGATGTATGGCTAAGGGTGTTATGCATGCCTAATATGATTAGGGCTTGCTTTATTTTTCAATATGCTTGTCATATGTTGTGACTTCTAATGCACCCTTATTTGAATTTTTGGCATAATTATATGATTGCTATTGTGATTTGTATTTACATGCCATATTGCATAATATGTAGAGTATATTTTATATAGTTGTAGTTAGAATGTGCTGAGACCAATTCAAAGACTCTCTTAAAAATTATATTAAATTGTAATGTCGGAATTCACTTTTTAATCAAAAGTTAAATTCATTAGATCAATTAGTGTCGAGAAAAGTGTGAAAGATAGTTTTCTAATTAGATCCATATGTTGGCTTGGTCAACTCTGTTGGTGTCTAAGAAAAGCTACGGGGTGCCTTCCACCTACTGATCTGGCCAATTTGATCTTATTAAATTTTAGACTTCGATTGATTAGTGATGTAGATATTACAAGGGTCTTTCTTTGAACTTGATCGATAGAGTATGTCAAGATCTTAGTGAGCTTGTTGTGCTATCCATAAATCTTACTATAGAAATTGATATAATATTGATCAAGTGTATTTTGATACTTATGGCATATTTTGAATAGTGTTGCTTTGTTGTGCTATCCACAAGGGCAGCATTATTTAAGCATGACCATATGAGATTGAAGGATTAACTTAACTAGAACACTAAAGTTTGTTGTGCTATCCACAAGCTATATGTGATCTAGAGGCCAGAGAGAAAAATATTAAGAATTGTAGAGGTACAATTGGTTAAGAGTTACCTACTCTTGAATTCATGAATACTTGTGGTGCTATCCACAAGATATTTGTGAGGAATAGGGATCTCAACCCCATTAAGAAATATTAGTATGTTTTTCAATTTTCATATTTGAGGGCTATGAAGTTCGATAAAATAGTGGAAGACACAATTAGATAAAAATCCTAGTCTAGTTGTGAATGTCATCATGAGTCATCCGCTTATATTGTGTTCTTGTTATTGTAGATTGGCTACACACATGCATCCTCACTTTCACTTAGAGATATTCTAGATGCAAACAAGTTGATCGAACCTAACTATGTCGAATGGTTAAGAATCTAAGAATTATTCTCACTCAGAAAAAGTCTCCTACATTCTGGATACACCTGCATCAGATTTTCTTGGGAAAGATGCTTTCTAGGAGGAAAGGGCCACATATAAGATGTGAAAAGATGATAGTATGACTGCCAAATGTACCATGCTTGCCTCCATGAGCAACGAGCTTTAGAGACAGTATGAGGATATAGATGTTCTCTCTATACTCCTTAATCTTAGGGAGTTATATGGGGAACAAAGTCGAACTGCTCGATATGAGATATCAAAGCAGTTGTTTCGTACCGCATGACTGAAGGCATCTCTATGCAAATGCATGTCCTGAAGATGATTGATTTGATCACTCATCTGGGATAGCTAGATTTTGCCATGGATGGTGAACTGAGCTTAGATTTAATCCTACAGTCTCTCTCTAACTCTTTTTCTCAATTTATCATAAATTATCATATGAACAAACTGAACATCAGCCTGTCAGAACTGCTAAACATGCTGAAAATAGCAGAGAGTAATTTCAAGGGTAAAAAGGCTCCTTACTTCTTGTTGATAAGATCGACAAGAAGAAGGCAAAGAAGGATTCTAAAAAAAAGATGAACCCTAAGACTGGCATCTCTAAGAAGAAGGTGAAGAAGATCTTTGCCAAAGGTACTTTCTATCACTGTGGCAAGGAGGGCCACTGGAAAAAAAATTGCAAGGAGTATCTTGCAACTGTGAAATCGATAAATGTGGCTAAAGGTTTGTATATGATGCAAACTAATTTATGTTAAGTACTTCAATATCAAATTCTTGGATATTAGATACTGCCTGTGGCTCACATCTTTGCAAATCGTTGCAGGATCTGTAGAAAATAAAGAGTCTGAATAAAGATAACTTCGAGCTATTCGATGCTAGTGGAGAGTCCATTTAGGTTGAAGCCGTAGGAACCAAAATTTTGAAGTTGCCTTCGGATAAAGTTTTGGAACTGAAGATCTGTTATTATATTTTAAATATCATTAGAAATATTATTTCTATACCATTGTTATTGAAACAAGATTTTGAAATAAATATAAAAAATAATGGTTGTTCTATTTATTTTTCTAAAGAATATTATGGGAGTACTTTTATTGATAATGATCTTTTGTTTCTTTCACTTAATGATAATATATTTCATATTGATAATATGAAGAAAAAAAAAAAGAGGATGTGAATGTCACATACCTCTGGCATTACGGACTTGGCCATATAAATGAGTCAAGAATTAATAAGTTATTCAAAGATAATTTTTTTGATCCTTATGATTATGAATCATATAGAACTTGTGAATCTTGCCTCATAGAAAAAATAATCAAGACTCCATTTACTGGACATAGAGAAAAAGCAAGTGATATTTTGGACCTTGTACATACTGATGTATGTGGTCCAATGTCGACTTAAGCCAGAGGTGGATACTCTTATTTCATCATATTTACTGATAATAGGTCTAGATTTGGATATGTATATTTAATGAAATATAAATTCAAAATCTTTAACAAATTTAAAGAGTATCAAAGAATAGTTGAGAAACAAACTGGTAAAAATATTAAAACTCTTCGATCTAATTGAGGAGAAGAATACTTATTTAGTGAGTTTCTCAATTATTTAAAATAAAATAGAATACTCTCTCAATGGACACCTCTTTATCCTCCATAACTAAATAAATTACTAAAAAGAGAAATTGCACCTTATTAAATATGGTGCGGTCCATGATGTGTTTCATGGATCTTTTGATATCCTTTTGGGGATATGCTCTTGAGGCCGCAGCATATATCTTAAGTAAAGTGCCTTCTAAATTGTTTCTAGCACTCCATATGAAATATGAAAAGAAAAAAGATTCAATCTTAAGCATTTTAAGATTTGGGGTTGCCTGACTTATGTGAAATATGTTGATGGACATATACTGGATTCTAAATCAAAAAAATATAGGTTTGTAGGTTATCCCAAGGAGAGTATAGGATACTACTTCTATGACCCTACTCAACAAAAGGTGTTTGTTGGTAGGCATGCCCTTTTTTTGGAGAAAGAATTTATTTAAGAAGGAGGTAGTGGGAGGTCTATCGAACATGAGAAAGTTTAAAATCTACAATCCATCTAGGATTCACAAAATGGTTCTCAACTAGATATGCCCATTGTTGAGGCATAGCCACTATATACACCTCTCTGAAGGTCGAATAGAGTGTGTAATGTACCACTCAGGTATGAGTTTGTCATTGAGAATAATAATACATCTCACATCATTAAGAATGATGATTCCATGATCTATTCAGAAGCTATCATGAGTAACTCTGACAAATGGCTCAATGCCATGAAATCTGAAATGGACTCCATGTATACCAACCAAATTTGAACTTTGATTGATGCGTCTGAGGGTGTGATCCCAATAGGCTGTAAATGGATCTTCAAAAAGAAGATTAGAGTAGATGACGAGGTAGAGATCTATAAGACCAGGCTTGTGGCAAAAGATTTCAAACAAAAATAAGGTGTTGATTATAAAGAAATCTTTTCACCGATAGCCATGCTCAAGTCTATTAGGATAATGTATGCTGTTGCAACATACCATAACTATGAGATCTACTAGATGGATATCAAAATGTTGGAGCACGATCTCGGCTCCTCCCACGGACCTTGGGTGCAGCGAAACTAGCAACGAACAGATCTGAAGACTTCTGGACTCGATTTAAGGCCCTTGACGAAATCAGCCTGGTTGCTGTCTTCTTCGTCAGCCTTTCATTCCAGATGAAGAATGCCTCAACAAACACCACTAAAATATCCAAGATCTGGTACCCAACTACATCAGGCCTGAATCGAGGTCTTTCAATTCATAGATCTTGAATCAGGATATTCTAGATAGGGAAGAAGGTAGATGAAGATAGACTTGCAGATCTGTCCTGCTGCAGTCTTTCCTGTAGATCTTTTGATGGAGATCTCACCTGCACCTCAAACGACCTCAGATCAACTCCAGATCTGAGAGAAACTTGTACCAACCTCTTCGTAAGAGATTCCAAGCTTGGACCTAATGTTTGGGTGGCTGCAAGAGAGGAGGGGAGCAATCTGGTTGGCAGTTGCAAGGGGGAAAGGGCTTAGCGCCTCCTTGCTTTTCTTTCCTTTTATGGACCTGGCAGCAAGAAACCCTAGGGTTTCTTGCTCCTGGGGCATGGAGAATGGCTGGAGAGAGAGGGAGAAGAGAGAGAGAGACTTGGGAGAAAGAGTTCTGTATTTTTTTGGCTGGATCAAACCTATACAAGTACATGTATATATAAACACAGGGTCAAGTGACCCAAACCCAAAACTCCCTTGACCAACTCTATGGGAGATTAGGTTAACCCAAGCCCATGTACACCCATGACTCGACCTAATCTCACCTATCCTGGGCCCAGACCTGGCCCATAAAGAGTTGGTCCCTTGAGGCCCACATAACCTAGACCTCAAGAACCCGAAAGGCCCACAGCCTGTCAACCTAGGACCCAACTAGCTCTAGAGCCTCCATGAAGCCCTCATGAATGATGGACCTTGGCCTTAGCCTTGGTCTCCTGGGCCTTGGACACACCACCTAGATCACAACAATCTCCACCTTGGTGTCCCAAGGCCTCAACCAGCTCCACTCTGTCCATCAGCCGAATCAGCTCAACATATCTCTGAAAGCTATCCCGTGGAAGTACCTTCGTAAGTGCATCAGCTGGATTCTCCTTGGTGTGTACCTTTATCAGCTCCACCTCGCCATCCTCCACAAGCTCCTTGATCCGATGATACCGAATGTCGATGTGCTTTGTCCTTGCATGATAAACTGAGTTCTGTGCTAGTAGAAGTGCACTCTAATGGCCTCCTGAGTAAGGCCCATCTCCGTCAACAAATACTTCAGCCAAATTGCCTCCTTAGCTGCTTCTGTCAGCCCGATGTATTTGCCTCTGTAGTAGATAGGGCCGTGATAGGCTGCAGACACGATCTCCAAGAAATAGGACCTCCATACAGGCTAAAGATGAAGCCTGTCGTAGACCTCCGGATATCTACATCTCCATCGAAGTCTGCATCTACATAATCGCCAATCAACCCATGAGCCTCCCTGGACATGTCAGAGTATCCCACTGCACCTCCTCGCTGTCCGTAGCAGATGCCAACTCCAACTGAACCTGCTAGGTATCTGAATATCCACTTCAGAGCTCTCTGCCAGGCTGCGCCATGAACCTGCTAACCTGACTCACTGTATGAGCAATGTCTGGCCTGCAACAGACCATCGCATACATCAAGCTTCCAACTCTTGAAGCATAAGGGACCTTCTCCATCTCTTGAGCCTCTACCTCAGTCTGTGGCGCCATGGTCTTCGAGAGTCTGAAGTGACCGGCAAGTGGCAGCTCCACCGGCTTTGCTCCCTTCATCCCGAACCTCTCTATGACCTTCTGTATGTAGCCCCCATGAGATAGATACAGCACCCTCCTGGCTCGGTCTCTGAAAATCTCCATGCCTAGGATCTTCCTTGCAAGGCCCAAATCCTTCATCTCAAACTCCCGAGATAAGGATGCCTTCAGATCCGGCACAACCTTCCTACTCTTGCATGCTATAAGCATGTCATCCACATACAAGAGTAGGAATAGTCTAGAACCATCGTCAAGAGATTGAACATAAACACAGGGATCAAACTCACACCTGGAAAGTCCAATGCTGCGCACATAGGAGTCAAACCGCTTGTACCATTGCCTTGGTGACTACTTCAGCCCGTACAGCGACTTCTGCAACAAACAAACCTTTCCCTCTGATCCTGGATCCCTAAAATTGGATAGCTGCTCCATATAAATCCTCTCCTCCAAATACCCATGGAGGAACACCGTCTTGACATCCATCTGCTCCAGCTCTAAATCCTGAGCTGCTACAATGCTCAGCAACACTCTGATGGAAGTATGTCTGACGACGGGAGAGAAGACCTCGCTGAAGTCGATGCCTTCCTTCTGGAAGTATTCCTTGGCCACTAACCTCGCCTTGAATCTGATACCTCCCTGCTCTGAAGGCCCTTCCTTGCGACTGTAGACCCATTTGCAGCCAATGGCCCTCTTCCCCTGTGGCAACTGCACCAATCACCACGTCTGGTTCTTGTGGAGAGATTGCATCTCCTCGGACATCGCCTGGACCCACCGCTCTCTGTCCTGGCTCTCAATAGCCTCCTGATACATATATGGGTCTCCATTCACTATCACCAGGGCATATGACAGCATCTCCTCGAAGCCATATCAGTTCGGTTGCCTGATGGTCCTCTTGGGCTTGTGTAGGACAACACCGATATCAGTCCTCGATCCAGCTCGCTCCTGCTGGACCTCTTCGCCTCGATCATCCATCTGAGTCCTCTCCACCTGTGGAGACACTTTAGGTAGGTTCTCCACCTGAATGTCATGTCCTCCAGTAGTACCTGCAAGAGGCAAAATCAAAGAGGTTAGCTGTCCAGCAGCACCCTGTTGGACCTCCACCTGCTCCTGCTGCTCCTCCATGCTTGCTCACCTCCGTAGGACTGACTCCTCATCAAAAGTCACATCCTGACTAATGATGACCTTCTTTTCCAAGGGATCCCACAGCCTATATCCCTTGACTCCTCACGGATAGCCTAGAAACACCGTCTTGCGTGATCTGGCATCTAGCTTGCTTCGCTCATCAGCTCCAATGTGCACATAGGCTGTGCACCCAAATACCCGTAGATGGCCCAGCCCAATTGTCCTCCCAGACCACACCTCCTCTGAAAGCCTGCCATCCAACCTGGTGTGAGGTGACCGATTGACCAAGTAACCCGCTGCGTCTACTGTGTCAACCCAGAACTCCTTTGGAAGCCCTGCCTGCAGCCTCATGCATCGTGCCTTTTCCAGAAGTGTTCTGTTCATCCTCTCGGCCACCTCATTCTGCTGTGGAGTCCTCTTAACTGAGAAGTGTCTCCTAATCCCACACTCCTCACAGTAGTCCTGGAACTCTCTGTTGGTGTACTCCTCGCCATTGTCTGACCTCAGACACTTCACGCTCCTCCCCTGCTCCTTCTCCACCTCAGCTCTCCAGATTTTGAACTTGGTAAAGACCTTAGACTTCTTTCTCATGAAGTAAATCCAGAGTTTTTTTGAGAAATCATCAATTAGAGTCATGAAGTATCTAGCCCCATTCCTAGCTAAAACTGGGGCTGGTCCCCATACATCCGTGTGTACTAACTCCAGAGGGGCTGCACTGTAGGCTGTACTGATGTTGAACTAAACTCTCCTCTGCTTTCTCATCTGGCAAGGCTCACAGATCTCCCCTGTAGCACCATCCTCTAGATCAGATATGAGTTCTCTCCTGCTCAACTCCCTCAGCCCCTTGTCACCCATGTGGCCTAGGCGGTAGTGCCACATCCTGTAAGCCCCCTGCTGGTCCTGTGCTGCAACTGCTGCATCAGACTCTCCGATCACCACAAATCCCTCCATGCGATAGAGGTTATTGTCCAACCTCCTGCCTCTCATCACTACCATAGCTCCATTGGAGATGTTCAGTACTCCGCTTCTAGCCCTACTGCTGAAGTTGTATCCACTGCGCTCCAAGTAGCCTAGTGATACCAGATTCTTTTCCAGCTCCGAGATGTGCTTTACATTTGTCAATGTCCTCATAATCCCATCAAACATCCTCACCCTAACTATCCCTATCCCAGCCACCTTGCAAGGATGATTATCGCCTAGAGTCACTGATCCCTCATCTGTTTAGTGTATGTCGCAAACCAAGACCTGTGTGGTGTGTAGTGATGTGAGCACACAGAGTCTAGTGTCCACTCCTCTGTGTAATGCCTGTGACCATCTGATATCACAAGTAGATCATCCTCCACCTGCTGCCCAGCAACTGCACTCATTGATTCTGAGCCACTTCTTTCTCCCTTCTTGCTCTTTCATAGTGGACATTCTCGCTTGAAGTGCCCGAACTCGTTACACTTGAAGCATCTCTTTCTTTCCCTTCCTAGACTTGGACCGCCCCCTGGACTTGCTTCTGCCTCTGCCTCTACCTGTCCTCTCCCCTACTGCCAAACCCTCCTGGGGAGCCCGATCTCTAATCAACTTTTCCCTCTGCTCATTAGACCTTAGCACCGAGACCATGTCTCATATTCCAGAGTCTCCTTGCCGTAGAGCAGTGTAGTCACCAAAGAGTCATATGATCCTGGGAGCGAACACAAAAGCAACAGGGACTTGTCCTCCTCATCCAGCTTCACCCCAATATTCATCAACTCCGTGCACAACTGGTTGAACCTCTGAATGTGGCCAATCACATCAGATCCCTCCTGCATCCAAAGATTGTACAACCTCTTCTTCAGCATCAGCTTGTTGCACATATTCTTCCCCATATACATGGTGTGCAACTTCGACCAAAGGCCCTTCGGGGTCTTTTCTTCCAGCATCGAATACAACGCTGCATCCGCCAAACATCCTCTGATCACCGAGCATGCTTTCTTCTCCAACGATGCCCACTGTCTATCTGTCATTCCCTCAGGCTTCTCATCCAAAGCCTGATCCAGATCTGCTTGCACCAGAAGATCCTCCACCCGGATTTTCCACATGAAAAAATTTTCCTTACCATCAAACTTTTTGAAATCGACCTTCATATTGCTGCCCATGATTGGATCCAAGCTAAACAAGCAATATAAAATCAAGAAGTGTAGAATATACCTTGATGGTACCTTGCTGAAAATTTTCAGCACTTGAGATCTTCAACTTCTCATGCTTGGAACTGCTTCCTCACCACCGTGGCTCTGATACCAACTATTGGAGCATGATCCCGGATCTTCCCATGGACCTTGGGTGCAGTAGAACCAGCAACGAACAGATCTGGAGACTTCTGGACTCGATCTAAGGCCCTTGACGAAATCAGCCTGGTTGCTGTCTTCTTCGTCAGCATTTCGTTTCAGATGAAGAACGCCTCAACAAACATCTCTATAAAATCCAAGATCTGGTACCCAACCAGATCAGGCCTGGACTGAGGTCTTTGAATTCATAGATCTTGAATCGGGATATTCTAAAAAGGAAAGAAGGTAGATAGAGACAGACCTTGCAGATCTGTCCTGCTGCAGCCTTTCCTGTAGATCTTTTGATGGAGATCTCACCCGTGCCTCAAACGACCTCAGATCAACTCCAGATCTGAGAGGAACTTGTACCAACCTCTTTGCAAGAGATTCCAGCCTAGACTTAATGTTTGGGTGGCTGCAAGAGAGGAGGGGAGCAATCTGGTTGGCGGCTGCAAGGGGGAAGGGGCTTAGCACTCCTTGCTTTTCTTTTCTTTTATGGACCTGGCGGCAAGAAAACCCTAGGGTCAAGTACATATATATATATAAACACAGGGTCAAGTGATCCAAACCCAAAACTCCCTTGACCAACTCTATGGGAGATTAGGTTAACCCAAGCCCATGTATACCCATGACTTGATCTAATCTCACCTATCCTGGGCCTAGACCTGACCCATAAAGAGTTGGTCCCTTGAGGCCCACATAACCTAGACCTCAAGAACCCGAAAGGCCCACAGCCTTTCAACCTAGGGCCCAACTAGCCCTAGAGCCTCCATGAAGCCCTCCTGAATGATGGACCTTGGCCTTAGCCTTGGTCCCCTGGGCCTTGGGCACACCACCTAGATCACAACACAAGACTGCCTTCCTCAATGAAAACCTTGAGAAAAAAGTCTATATGACTCAGCTAGAGGGATTTGTCTCTAGTGGCAGAGCAAATCAGGTATGCAAGCTGAATAGATTCATATATGGATTAAAAA
This sequence comes from Elaeis guineensis, assembly GCF_000442705.2. NCBI lineage: Eukaryota > Viridiplantae > Streptophyta > Magnoliopsida > Arecales > Arecaceae > Elaeis > Elaeis guineensis. Next base: position 1,137,759 of record NW_027332422.1, read on the forward strand.
AAGCATCGAAGAGCTTGAACATTTATTTTGATGAGATAGTCAAATCGTTTGACTTCATCAAAAATATGGATGAACCTTGTGTGTACAAGAAGCTAGTGAGAATGCTATTTGCTTCTTGATCCTATATGTGGACGACATACTGCTCATTGAGAATGATATCCTGATGTTGTAATCAATCAATACTTGGCTATCACAAAAGTTTTCATGAAAGACTTGGGTGAAGCATCCTATGTACTTGGTATAAAGATCTATAGGGATAGATCAAAAAGGATGCTAGATTTGTCCCAATCTATTTACATTGACCTTGTATTGAAGAGGTTCAACATGGAGGGAAGTAAAAGAGATTACTTGCCTATAGGTCATGGCATACACTCTCTAAGAAGATATCTCTTAAGATACCTGAAGAGAAAAATAGAATGAGTTCTATTCTTTATACTTCGATTGTAGGATTGATTATGTATGCTATGTTATGTACCAGGCCTAATGTGGCTTATGCTTTGGGTATTGTAAGCAGATTTCAGGTTGATCTCGGGGAGGATCATTGAAAAGCTGTAAAAAATATACTCAAGTACTTGAGAAGGACTAGAGATAATTTTCTGATATATGATGGATTTGATTTAAAACTAGAAGGTTATATAGATTCTAGTTTTTAATCTGATCTGGATGATAGCAAATCTATATCTGGGTATCTGTTCACTCTGTATGGTGGTGCAGTAAGTTGAAAAAATTCTAAATAGCAAACTGTTGCTGACTCGATCACTGAAGCTGAGTATATTGCTGCAAGTGAGGATGCTAAGGAGGCCATTTGGATAAAAAAAATTATCACAGAGCTGAGTGTGGTTCCAGGGATTGAACAACCATGCCCTTTTATTATGATAATTCTAAGGCAGTTGCTCAAGCCAAAGAACCAAGATCTCATCATAAATCAAGGACATCCTAAGATAGTTCCACCTCATTGGGGAGATAGTCAAAAGATGCGATGTAATCGTGGAGGAGTTGACACTAAGAATAATATAGCAGATCCATTCACTAAGGCCTTATCAATGCAGCAGTTTGTCCGCCCCCTTGATAGCATAGGTATCAAGTATAGGGGTGATTGGCTTTAGTGCAAGTGAAAGATTAAAAAAATAATGTCTTACAAGTCAATTGCATATAAGATGCGATAGGATGTTTATTTAATTTATCTTCTAAACTCATATAATTAATATTTATATTATTAATAAAATAGATATTTTTGATTCATTATATATTGTATCTTATTGTCTTAGATTATAATGAACCCCATAGGTTTGGGCAATGATTTTAGGGTCATGATGAGATCACATCAGTGAGATCTAAATCCTTGATAGCTCTGATCTAAAATATTTCTAGTCGTTAGTATATTGAGTCGGAGATCAATGATATCGATAAGACTGATATGTCCTATGTATGCTCAGAAATGAGGGTGGTTGATCTCACAACCACTTGTGTGGTGACACTAATACAAGGATATGGGTGCTTATTAGAGAATGAGTTCACTAAATTGACCTATAAGAGAATATTAGATGGAGTCTTATTTACATATCAACTGATGTTTCTCTAGTGAGAGTGGTGTAAATGATCCTTTAACCTAAGATCACCATGGTACCTTGTGTACTTGGATCATATTTTGGTTCACTTCCTAACTTGTTTTTTGATCCTTGTATGGGGTATTCTGGATATGATAAAGAGTGCATAGAGGTTGTGAGTGATTAGTAAGAGATCAGTCACTCCTAATAAGGAAAGCGAATATCCTATGTGATCTCATAGGTTGATGATTTAGAAGTCTTTGACCTAAGCAAGATGATAATTAGAAAATGATTTTTAATATATCATCAACTGAATCATCATTTTTAAATCAAGATACATAAAGATAAGTGATTAAATTTGACATATTTTCATGCCCACATCTCATCTGGAATGTTGTTTGACTGAAAGATTGAATTATACGGTAACTTGCCACTGAAGGATATTTTGATAATTTTTTATCAAAATTTTAAATCTTTTGGATAGTTATGATATGTTGCAAGATGTCAATCTTGACTTATAGATTTATCAAAATTAAAAAAATTAATTCTAAATCAATTTGGAAGAGTCCAAGTTGATTTGGACTCTTCGGGTGACCTAATCTCATCGGATTAGGGTTACGTCGAAAGTCTTGATCCACTGCTGGCTAGATTTGAAACCCAATGGGTCACACACTTTAGGATTTAGCTTTGGTCTAATCTAATTAGAGTTTAATATAAATTCTATGGGTTAATTTGATATGCTAGCATATTGTATTAACCAAGTTCCTAAATTGGTTTAGATCAAAGTATTTGAGCTAACCTAGACCAGTTGCCTTTGACCTAATGGGATTAGATCAATTTAAATTGGATCCTTATCCAACTTGAAATAGTTTTGTGCCCACTAGAAGCCATGCCAAAAATAAATGCCGCCCCACCTCTTTTCAGTGTGTAAGTTGGAGAGTTCTTCTTCATGAAGGCTTTTAACTAATATGTGTTGCCTTAAATTCTCAACCAGATATCTATTGATTTGTCACCAAAATTAAGTAAATTTTTTATGACATGTAGAAGAAGGAGAGTCCTTTTGTTGAAAGTATCTCATATGCCAAAAATTCTACACAGTGAATTTATTCACTGCATGAGAAGTTGGAGCGCCAAAGGTTGGCACCTCTTCATCCCATGACACATCTTTTGGTCCCTTATTTATATGGGATGTCTCACATGGCTAGCTACTATTATTTTGAATTGAAACCTAAGATTAGGGATGTAAAAATTATAGAAAAAATTCTAAAAAAAATTTAAGAAAAAGACAAGAAAAATTTGAGTGGCAAAATTTGTAAGAAGGGTGGTGAGAAATTTAGCAAGAGTTGCTAGTGTGCCCTAGGGTTTGGTTTTTCTATATGTTGGAGCTAAAAATTAAATCCTAGATTGTAAGACATCTGAAGAGTATCTTCTTAGCATAATTTTGATGGCAAGCTTGGAGGTGACTGGATTTTGGTGCGATCTTACCATATGTTCGAAGCCGATAGTATTCTTGAGAAGACATGGCTGCAGCAGCATACCAGTTAGGAAGGATCTTGGCCAACTGCCATGTGGATCACCATTAGAGGACTTCTACTTTGGAGTCTCATGGAGAATACCAATATGTCACTTATTCCTCTTTGGTGAAAGTAAAAGTTCTATCTCTTTTGCATATTTGTTTTTGTTTTATCGATATCAGCAAGATAATTCTAGGATTTGAATTTTGGCTTGATAGTTTTATTTGATAAAGCTATTAATTTATTTATTTTTAAAATTAAAAAAAAAAATTCACTGCATGGTCGAAATCCAACACCAATTTTGATAGTTGGTATAAAAACTCAAAATCATCTTGGAACACGAATGGATCTTGTACGTGCTAATAGATCCGACACCTGAAGAGCCAGCTTCGAATGCCTATAGTACGGTCCGAGACATATATTAGAAGTGGCTCAATGAGTGAACCATGGTACATTGTATTTTACTGATCATAATGAATGATGAGTTCAACTGTAGATTTGAGAATGCTCAGCCATAAGACATGCTTCAAACATTGCATGACCGATGATGTTGAGAGGCATAGATGAGTTATGCTATCTTCAATGCTCGAATGAGGGAAGGACATCAGTCACTGTCATGTACTGTACATAATCGAGATGATTGAGCGTTGAGCAAGCTTGATTTTTTTTTGCATGAGCAGTTGGGGAAGGATGCAATTTTGAACTCTCTACCAAAATCATACTTCCCTTTTCTTACTCATTATATAATGATAAAGCTGCAGTCAACTACCATGGTTTGTTAGGATTGCTACAAAACTTTGAGAAGAATCACCAGCTTCATAAAGAAATGATGAATGTGGTGGGAGGGTCTTCTTTTGGGCATCGACCCTTTAAGAAAGGAAAGAAAAGCAAGAAAAATAAGAAGAAGATGCATAGTGCTAGGGCGTCTAAACTCAGTCAGACTAAGAAACCCAAGTCCAATCTGAGTCAGACACAATGCTTCTACTGTAAGAAGTAGGGGCACTAAAAGAGGAACTATCTTTAGTATATTGTCTCTCTGGATCCAAACAGATCGAGAAAGAAGCAAGCTATTGCTAAACAAGATAATTATATGATAATATCTTGTAATTTCTCAATTTATGATTCTACTATCAGGGTATTAGATATTGAAAGCTCTTTTAATATTTATAATTCATTATAAGATTTGCAGGTCAGTAGGAGATTTAAAGAAGGTGAAAGATTCCATAATATTGGAGATAGAAGACAGTTCCAGTTCTAATGTTATGGATTATTAAGCTTGTATTTAAATCCAATGTAATTGGTCTTAGTGATGTCACTTTTGTCTTTTATTTTTATTGAATATTATTTTTGTAGACCTTTTGACCATGAACGGCTATGAGATTTCAATAATTTTTTTTTTATATATCATTATGAATGGTGTAAATGTGATGAATGGACAATTGAACAATAAAATTTATATATTGTCACCATCTTTAATGTAATGTACACATCTAGCAAACATCCTAGAATTGATGATGTCTCTGATATCTACTTTTGGCACTGTAGGTTAGCTCATGTTAACAAGAACAGAATAAACAAATTAACTCAAGATGAAATCCTCAAATCAGTAATTGTGAATCACTTCCAACCTGTGAGTCCTGTCTTTTCGAAAAATAACCAAGTCACCTTTTATTGAAAAAGGTGAATGAGCCAGTGAAGTTTTAGATCTAATACATACTGATGTATGTGGACCCATAGATATAAGTATCAAAGGTGGATATTATTATTTTATTATGTTTACAGATGATCTATCGAGATATGAACATATCTATTTAATGACATATAAGTCTGAATCATTGAAATATTCAAATGATTCTGTAATAAGATAAAAAAATAAATTAAAAAAAAATTAGAATTCTTTGATTTGATCGAGGAGATGAATATCTCTCAAGTGAGTTTTTAACATACTTAAAAGAGAATAAAATTCTCTCATAGTGACCCCTCTTAGAACACCATAGCATAATGGTATGTCAAAAAGAGGAATCAAACCTATTGGATATGGTTCGGTCCATGATGGTTTTGCAAGTTTGTCGATCTCTTTTTGGGGATATGCACTAGAGTCAGCTTGTTATATACTTAATAAAGTTTCGAGTAAGTCCATAAGTAAAACATCATATGAGATGTGGACAGGGCGTAAGCCAATACTCTCTCACCTTAGGATTTAGAGGTGTCAGCCTATGTCAAATATTTGAAAATAGACAAGTTCGGACCTAGGTCCAACAAATGTAACTTTATAGGTAGCCAAAAGAGATTAAGAGGTATTACTTCTACCTTGTTGATGAACAAAAAGTATTCGTTAGCAAAAGGGTAGTTTTTTTGAAAAAAGATTCATTGGAGAAGAAACTATTACCTCTAAGGTTGAACTTGATAAAGTTCGATTGGTAGAAGAATTGGCATAATCTAGTAAATCCATAGAATCAAATTTGATTAGATCAAACCCAGAACCTACTGTAGAGACATCTTTGAGGAGATTTGATAGAGTACCGCACCAATCAGACAGAAACTATAATTTTTTAGTTCGAGATGGTGATCCTATTGAACTCGATGAGAACAATGAGGATCTGATCACCTATATGGATGCAATACAGAGGTCTGACTCCGATAAGTGGCTAGAAGCCATTAGTTTAAAATGTAGTCAATGAACATCAACAATGTATGGACATTAGTTGACCCATCTAAAGAGATAAAACTCATAGGGTGTAAGTGGATCTTCAAAAAGAAAAGGGGTGCAGATAAAAAGATGGAGACCTATAAAACCCGTTTGGTTGTCAAAGATTATCATCAACATTATGGTATTGACTATGATGAGATATTTTATTCTGTAGCAATGCTCAAGTCTATTCGGATTATGCTTACGATAGTAGCACACCTGGACTATGAAATCTGATAAATATGAAAATAGCCTTCCTAAATAGAAGCTGGAAGAAAAGATGTATATGATACAATCTGAAGGTTTCATATCCACAGATAGATTTAAGGTGTGCAAGCTTCAGAGATCCATTTATGGACTGAAGCAGGCATCTCAAGTTAGAACATGTGTTTTGATAAAGTGATCAGAATGTATGGCTTCATTAAGAATGGAGAAGAATCTTGTATATATAAGTGGGTTAATAATTTTGTGGTAGCATTTTTTGTTTTGTATGTAGATGACATTCTTTTAATCGAAAATGACATCCCTGCATTGCAAGGAATAAAAGTTTGGCTATCATCACAGTTCTCTATGAAGGACTTAGGAGAAGCATCTTACATTCTTAGAATGAAGATCTATAAAAATAGATCTAAGAAGCTGCTTGGGTTATCCTAGTCCATGTATGTTGATATTGTTCTAAAATGATTCAGCATGGAGAATTTCAAGAAAGGCTATATTTCGATAGGCCATGAAATTTTTCTCTCAAAGAGGGATTGTCTGACAACTCCTCAAGAGAGAGGACATATGAGTAAAATTTCATATGCTTTGACAGTAGGATCCATTATGTGCGCCATTACATGTACGAGACTGGATGTGGCATACTCACTAGGAGTAGTGAGTATATACCAGTCCGATCCAGGTGAGAACCATTGGAAGGTCGTAAAGATCATCCTCAGTATTTAAAAAATACTAAGGACTAATGGCTTGTCTATGGAGAATCTGACTTAAAATTTATGATGTTTACAGACTCTAATTTTTAGTCAGATCATGATGATAGCAAGAGTATGTTGGGATATATATATACTAAATCATGGAGTAGTCTGCTAAAAAAGTTTCAAGCAGCACACAATGGCCGACGCTACTTGTGAGATGAAATATATCGCAGCATCCGATGCTGTGAAGGAAGCTGTGTGGTTGTGGACATTCATCGATGAGCTAGGAGTGGCACCCTCCATCGATGGCCTTATCTTGTTGTATTATGACAGCACTGGTGCCATTGCTCAAGCGAAGGAACCAAAGTCAAATTAGCGCACCAAGCACATTCTGTGCCGCTATCACCTGATCTGAAAGATTATGGATCGAGGTGACATCGAGCTTTAGAAGATCGATGGAAAGGAGAATCTGACCGATCCATTCACTAAAGCTCTCGGGATCAAAGAATTCGAAGATTATAAATCGAAGATGGGTATACGATACTATACCGATCGGCTTTAGTCCAAGTGGGAGTTATTGGAAATAGTGTCTCAAAGCCAATCGTCAGTCTATTGATGGTTGAGCTCATTATTATAATTATAAATAAATTATTAAATAATAAATATTATTTAATTTTTTCATCACTTTTTGTACATCTTCTTTGAACTCCTGTGATTGTGATGAAGTCTTTAAGACTATTTGAATCGATATAAGAGGATATATCATTGCCCTTAAATCTTGTCATGACCAAATGATATGCTATTATTATGATGATAGCTATATCAACTGTAGGTCATTGTGCGCCATGGGCATTGGTTATCCTCTTAACCAAGGAGTATAGAGACACTGACATGGCATGCAAGTGAGATATAGGTGTTAGATATATGTCCTAGAAGTCAATATGGCTGACACATTATAATAACTCTAGGATATAATTTTATACTTAATATATTGATTTGATCAATAAAAAGATAAATTTATTTTTCATTCAAGTGTGATGTATCCTTGAATCATCCATGGAATTAGTTTTCGATACATATTCTCAAGGTGTTGAGAATTAGAGACATATATTTAATTTCTAAATATTTTCGATCATAAGATCATCAGGAGGATGGTGATTGATCTAGATAGACTGGCACACAGATCACTTCTTTTGAGATAGATGAGTCTTTGGTCTATAGTATAGAGACATTGGATGATGAGTATGGGTCATTGTTAGAGAATAACTAATACTAAGCGTGACCATATGAGAGATCACTTGGACTTTTATTCAATCATCGATGATCGTCTCGATGCTGCAGTTATGTGAATAATCTTTTGATCTGAAATTATACTACTGCTTGCAGTGAGACTACTGAAGTTTGACTGACACATAAACATGAGTCTCAATAAGTTCTTGTAGTGAATGTTGGCGACAGTTGATCCACTGTAGGGGTAGGGTGCACATCAAGATGGGATCTATCAACCTTGATGGAGAGGAGTAGTCCTATGAGATTTGAAAGGCTAAGTCCAAGAATCTATGGCCATAGTAGTGTAATTGATGGAAAAGAATTTTCATAGGAATCACATTTGGACTTTGTAGGGTTTCAGAGTGGGCATGCACAGTGGAAACATAATGGATTTCAAAATTTTAATAAAGAAATCTTAAATATTAAACCCTTAAACCAGTATCTCCTTGATGATTAACAATCATATATAATATAAATTTAAGATTAAATTTAAGTTATAGAAGAATACCTGCAGCGCTTAATCCAAATTTCGGCAGAACCTCCACCAGGCGCCCAAGTGTTCGTCCTCCAACGGTGATCCACACAGGGCTATGATCAGGACACCAACTCTTTGAGATGATTCCTCCTCCAAAATTTTCACTCTGAGAATTTTCTTGAACACCAAGACCTCAAGACGCTCTTCCTCTTCTCCTAGCCTTCCTATCCCTACCTTTCTTCTCTCCTTGTCTTCCTTAATTCTCTTCCTAGACTCTTGTCCTAAAATCAGACTTATCATTTCTATTTTTGACTTGTCCTAACAAGAGAAGGAAGAGACTAATTAGATAATAGGGAGAGGATGTTAGAAAGAAAGGAGGAATTGGAAATCTGAATGAATCCAATCCCCCGACGCACCCCCCTTTAAATACTTAGCGATGGGTTGCCTTCGGGAATTTTTCGCGCCCCTTCCACGCGCCATCTCGCATCCATCAGAAAATATCATGCCTCCTGATGAATTCTCATGCTTATCTGAAAGTTTTTGACACATGACAATCATCGAAAAAAATCCAAGAGATGCTTCATGCAGAAGGACTCTTCGGAACATTTTTCTCGATGATTCTCTGATGAGTCACGCAGCTTCGCATGGCATAATTTTTTTCTACTACCCATCAACATAATTTTATCCATCCAATGGCCAAAAATTAATGTACTAACATGAAAATATCGTGGAAAAAAAATGTAGATTAAAAAGTGGCATGACAAATGGGTTAGAGTCCTTCACAAGTTGGACTCTTGGTCAGGCGCATGGATCAGGCTGACAGGATTTCCAACTTCAACAAATTTCCATGATTAAAACAGAAAGAATTTTAACTTCAAAAAAATTATTAATATTAAAAATAAAGTTAGGAATCATTCAAAAATTTATTTCATCATAGAACATAGGATAAGCTCGAGGATGAGGCATCCCATCTCATGGGATGTGAAAACTATTTCTGCACACAAAAACTGTACCCACGCACAAGAAAAATTTTTGACTTATGGAGAATTAGTTTCCTGGCTCCAAATTTTTGGTACATGTATAAAAGGCTGAACCAACTCAAATCCAAAATTTATTTAAATTAATTTAGCTTTAATTAGCCCAATCTAGAATCAATTTTAAACCCAATTCGAAATAAGGAGCTAGTTTTTTGCAACATATGCTAGCATGTCAATTTTGCAAACATGATCTAATCCAATTAGACCCCTGATCAATACCATTTGTGTGTGACCCATTGGGTTCCACATCTAGCCAGCAATAGGTCCAAGTTCAAGTCGATTTGATTTGATTAGAATTTAATCTAACCGATCTAGATCCAATCGAGCTAACCCGATTTCAGCAATTAGAACTCTTTCTAATTGGTGATTGAATTAAACTCTTTAATTCGATCAAACCCATAAGATAAGATTGACGTCTAGCAACGTATCATGTCTACCTGAAAAATATAAAATTTTTGATAGAAATACCAAAAATACCCTTCAGTAGAAAGTTATCATGCAATTTGATCCTGCGATCTCCCTGCACCCTGAATATGACTCTGGATATGGAATGATGTCAAATCCAATATCATACTCATATTTCTCTCAATCTTATATGATGATTCAATTAATAAAATATTAGAAACTCTTTCTAATTTTTATTTTACTTTGATCAAAGGCTTCCTGAATCATCAATCGATCAGAACAAGTAGGATGCGATTTTCTCTTACCAGGAGTGATCGATTCCATATTGACCTACTCACAACCTCCATACACATTCTACCATATCTAGAACACCCCGTACATGACTAAGTCATGAATGAGTATGAACCAAAAAATATGGATTCATGTATACAAGGTTCTATGGTAGTCTCAGGTCAAAGGATTACATGCACAACTCCCACTATAAGAAAACATCTCTTGACAGGTAAGTAAATTCCATAAGATGTTTCTTAAGTTGAATCAATTCAGTAAACTCATTCTCTAATGAGCACCCACTTTCTTGTATTAGTGTCTCACACAAGTGGCATATGAGATCTGCCACCCTCTCCATCGAGCATACATAGAAAGTGCTAATCTATCTGGAACATTGATCTCCTACTCAATGCTCTTATGACTAGGAATATTCTAAATCAGAATTTTTAGGATTTTAGGTCTCATAGGTATGATCTCACCATAGCCCTAAATCCATTTTCTGATTTATGGAGTTCATCATAATCATTACTAAAGTAAGATGCAACATATGATGAAAATGCCTTTTATTATTTAAAGAGTCAATACATAAGTCTGAAAGATTACAAGGAAAATCATCAAAATACAAATTTCGATTGGCTTGTAGGGCATATTCCTTTCAATCTCCCACTTGCACTAAAGTCAATCGCCCTTATATTTTATCCCCATACAATCGAGATGGTGATCGAACTGCTGTTGTGGTAGAGCCTTAGTGAATGGGTCTACTATGTTATTCTTTTTTTTACTCGTTCAATGACAACATCTTGTCTTTCGATTATTTCACGAACGAGATGGAAGCGTCTTAGAATGTGCTTGGATTTATGATGAGATCTTGGTTCTTTTGCTTGAGCAACTGCTCTAGTATTATCACAGTAAAGTGGTACTGAATTCTTAATCTCAGGAACGACACCCAACTCAGTGATGAACTTCTTCATCCAGACAGCTTCCTTGGCGGCTTCACTTGCAGCTATATATTTTGCCTCAGTGGTTGAGTCAGCTACAATCTGCTGCTTGGAACTTTTCCAACTAACAGCTCCACCATTAAGAGTAAAGGCATACCTGAAGTGGACTTACTATCATCAGGATCTGATTGGAAACTAGAGTCAGAATAACTTTCTAGTTTTAAATCAGATCCTCCATATACTAAAAATATCTTTAGTCCTTCTTAGGTACTAAGAATATTTTCACTACTTTCCAATGATCTTCTCCTGGATCAGCCTGAAATCTACTAACTATGCCTAAGGCATAGGCAACATCAGGCCTAGTACATAGCATAGCATACATGATCGACCCTACTGCTGAAGCATAGGAATAGAACTCATTCTATGTCTCTCTTCCGGTGTTTTAGGAGACATCCTTTTAGAGAGATGTATGCCTTGACTCATGGGTAAATAACCTCTTTTACTTCCATCCATGATAAACCTCTTTAGTACTAAGTCTATGTACCTGGATTGGGATAAGCCTAACATCCTCTTAGATCTATCCCTATAGATCTTTATACCTAGTATATAGGATGCTTCACCAAATCCTTCATGGAAAACTTACTTGATAGGCATGTCTGACCGATTGTAACATTGGGATATCATTCCCAATAAGAAGTATGTCATCCACATATAAAACTAAGAAGATAATGGCACTCCCACTAGTCTTCTTGTATACACAAGGTTCATCCACATTTTTGATAAAGCCAAACTCTTTGACTGTAACATCAAATCAGATGTTCCAACTCCTCGAGGCTTGTTTTAATCCATAAATAGATTTTTAAGCTTGCATACCTGATTTTCTCTCCTTTTTGAGACAAACCCTTCTGGCTGAGATATGTAAACCTCTTCCTCAAGATAACCATTAAGGAAGGCGGTCTTCACATCCATTGTCAAATCTCCTAATCATGGTATGCTGCTATTGCAAGCATAATCCGTATAAATTTGAGCATGACAACAGGTGAAAATATTTCATCATAATCAATACCCTATTTTTGCCTGAAACCTTTGGCTACTAATCTAGCTTTATAGGTTTCAACTTGGCCATCCACTCCAATCTTTTTCTTATGGACCATTTGCATCCAATAGGGGTCACACCCTCTGGTGCATCAACCAAAGTCCACACTTGGTTGGAATACATGGAGTCCATTTCGGATTTCATAGCCTCTAGCCATTTGTCTGAGTCCCTTCTCATGATGGCTTCCGTATAGGTCAAAGGTTCATCATTCTCAATGATGTGGGCTTCATTATTCTCAATAACAAACCCATATCTCATAGGTGCATTCCGCACCCTATCCGACCTTCGAAGAGGAGGTGTACTTTATGTTTGTACTTTATTAATGGATATTTTTGGTTGAGGATCATCTTGTGCTTGCATTTGTAGGTCTTGAACTTCTCCAAGTTCAATTTTCTTCCCACTGTCTCTTTCTAGGATAAACTCTTTTTTCATAAAAGTGGCATATTTACTGACAAACACCTTATGTTCAGTAGGATGGTAAAAGAGGTATCCTATACTCTCTTAGGATAACCTACTGTTGGTGCAAAAATTCGCCTGTGCCGGAGAAGCTGGACTCGCGGTCGCCGTCAGGACCTGCAAAAGAAGTCTAAACTGGAGGTGAGGTTGCTCCAGCAAGATCCTCCGACGCTCAAGTCAGTTCTCTGCCTCAATAAGAATGGAGTGCTTGAACAAAAATTTTAGCAGAGTTTTGGGATAGAAAATAGAGCTTAGAGAATAACATATCTGGGGTCCCCTTTTATAGATGGGGGGAGCAGCGGGCTGATAGCGACTGTTTATGATCACCTCGTCGTGGGCCGTATGGGGCCAAAGGAATTTATCATGAAGAGTAATGGGGTGGAGTCATGGCTGTCACCATGGCTCGCCACGTGGAATCAGTTGTGGGGAGTGGAACGATGTCCGTTACTGCGGCCTGCCATGGAGTAATGGAGCTGCATAGGATCCACCGCAGGGAGTGGAGCAGAATCGTGGCCGTTACTGCGGCCTGCCAGGGGGTCCAAAGTTGTCGGCTGAAGTTCGTTGGAGTCTGTAGCTGGAGTTGGAGGTGAAGTCCGCTCCCGTAGGAGCTCGGACGAGGTCTTCCTGCAGTCGAAGTTGGGGACGAAGTCTGTCTCCCGTAGGAGTCCAGTCTGCAATCGAAGTTGGAGATGGAGTCCGACTTCCGTAGGAGTCCGGATGAAGTTTACCTGTAGTTGAAGTCAGAGGCAAAATCTGGCTCTCGTAGGAGTCGGACGGAGCTTACCAGCGTTCGAAGTCGAGGATGAAGTCCGGCTCCCGTAGGAGTCCGGACAAGTCTTCTTTCGATCAAAGTCGAGGGTGAAGTCGGCTCCCGTAGGAGTCCGGACAAAGTTTGCCTACAGCGAAGTTGGAGACGGAGTCCGGCTCCCGTAGGAGTCCGGATGAAGCTTGTCTGCAGTTGAAGTTGGAGACGGAGTCCGGCTCCCGTAGGAGTCCGGACGAAGCTTGTCTGCAGTTGAAGTTGGAGAGGAGTTCGGCTCCCGTAGGAGTCCGACGAAGCTTGTCTGCAGTTGAAGTTGGAGACGAGTCCGGCTCCCGTAGGAGTCCGACGAAGCTTGTCTGCAGTTGAAGTTGGAGATGGAGTCCGGCTCCCGTAGGAGTCCGGACGAAACTTGTCTGCAGCCAAGTTGGAGACGGAGTCCGGCTCCCGTAGGAGTCCGGACGAAGTTTGTCTGCAGTCGAAGTTGGAGACGGAGTCTGGCTCCCATAGGAGTCCGGATGAAGTTTACCTGTAGAATCCCGAGGGGTCACTTCGGACATGAATTTCAGCTGGGGGGGTTTACACCCAACACCAGTCCCCCTACTTTCGAGTTCGAGTTTCGATCGGAGGAAGTACAGAAAATTTTTACAGTCGAAGTCGTTTCCTTGATTTCTGCACTCGACCGCCCTCAGAAATCCTGGCATTTAATGCACCATGCTGGAGCCTTTTTTTGATTAGGGCGACCCGAAGAGTCTTTTTGAAACTCCATCAGGACGTGATCCTAAGCGTCACGCCATAAAAATCCATGAACGTCAACCCTATGCCACAGTGAGGGGGACACGTGGTGGGCACTGGCTGGCCTAGGGACATCCGCCACCATAACTGTGCCAGGCTCCGTTGCCTATTTAAGCCCCTGCCTTTCCTACAGGGGCTTCACTTCGCCTGAGGGTCGACGCCTTTCTTTCACCTGAGAGCTTAGCCACCCAGTCACTCCATCGGTGCCCCTTCCGACTCCGAGCATCCTTCACACCGGTCTTTGCCATCTCCGCCGGCTCTCCGTCGTCTCCAGTCCCTCGAGTCTCTCCGAGGGCTTCCCCCGCTGGGGCCTCCGCCCCGGAGGCCAATCTCAAGAGGATGCCATGGACTAGGAAGGGTGCGAGGAGGAGAACTGCAGTCTGCGAATTCTCCGATTGTCAAGCTGCCGCTGAGGGTTCCCGTCGCCTTAAAGGGGGCTCGAGGGGGAATTCCTTCAACAATAGGGGTTTAATAATGGGGACAACCGGTGAAGGTTCTGCCTGAGAATTTTGGAGTAGCTGAACGGGACGACACTGGTCAAGGGGGAAGAGCTTTCGTCACAAGCCGTGGCAGGATCTTGATTCATCGGGGCCGAGGGACTAGAAGCGGTCGGCGTCGACGGTGGGACAGTAGAACTTATTGCAGGACGGTGGAAGTAGCGCATACTGACCTTGCCGGAACACCTAGAACGATGGTTATCGTGGAGCACAGGTGGTGGCGCATATCTCTGGCGCCATCGCTGCCTCGGGGTACTCCGATTCTTCTTGAAACAGGTCGTCGTCGCCGCTACCGTTGCCTTTGCTGCTCCCTGAATTCTATCCCATCCTTTTCCCCTTAGGGTTGGGATTTCGAGATGGAGTGGATCGAGGCGGGGGGCGAGAGCCGAGAGGCTTATCACACGTACTGAAAATACTGTTGGGAAGGACAGAATCGGGAAGAGAAGTCTACAGCTTGAAGTGGCCTCCGATGTATCCCTTTCGAGTCTTGTAATAATTTTTCTTTTTCTGGCCCTCCGGGTCTTGTAACGTACATCTTGTTAATCGAAAAATGGGAAGGAGATTTTATTACTTCATCCGCACTTTGTGTCGAATTATTGTCTGTCAACTTCTTTCCTTTACCATTGTTATTGTTGTATTCCCTTCTCTCTATTTCTCTTCTTTTCTTCTTTTTTCTCTTTTTCTTTTTCTTTTTTTTTTTTTTTGACGTCGTCTGTAGGTTACCGATAGTTATCACGTCGGCTCGCCTTTCAGTTATCCTTCTCCCTCAACCTTAATGGCTCTATAATGTATATTTGATGAATAATATGAAAAGGAATTTTTTGCTACTCTTTTACTCATGTGTTGAATTGTCGCTTGCCGAGCTTCTTTTCGGCCTTTGTGTTGTTCGGAGGTACCCGATTGCCATCGTATCGACCCATCCTTTTCGTCCATGGTCGCAGATTTATCTGGGGCCGCTCGGGTTTGGTGCCCCCCATCAGGGCTCGGGCTCGGAGGTCCGAGCTTCGTCACCCTGAGGAAGTCATCTCATCTCAGGCTTGCATTGAGAGCTTCTTTGAGAGCTGGGGTTCTTGATAAGAACCCCAATCCTTGCTGAGATGGGGTTCTCTGTATCTTTGACGCTGTTTGTTTTCCATTCATCGTTGACGTAGTCCATCGCTTTCCTTCTTAACCCCTCCCCCCTTTTTCTTTTTCGAGTGGAATTTTTCCTTCGCTCTTGGTGGGGCCACGGGAGTCCGGCTCCCGTAGGTGAAGTCGGGGCGAAGTCCGGCTCCCGTGGGAGTCCGGATGGAGTCTACCTGAAATTGAAGTCAGAGACGAAATCTGACTCCCGTAGGAGTCCGGACGGAGCTTACCAACAGTTGAAGTCGAGGGCGAAGTCCGGCTCCCGTAGGAGTCGGGACTGAGCCTTATTGCGAAGGGGCCGCTGGGAAGGTCCTCCTTTTTCTCATCTAGTCTTGAATGACCAGACCTTAATTGATGTCGGGGCAAGGTTCTTCCCCTATTTCTGTCGTAATAGGTTTCAGCTCTGGTTAGGATGAGGTTCTCCACCTATCTCTAATGCGGCTGCAGGGGCACATATGGGCGTTGCTGGGCCCTTCCCCCCATCCGGTCTAGATATAACCGAACTTTTGACTTTGCTCAAGTTAGGACGAGGTTCTCCTCCTGTCCCTAACAGGGCTGTGGGAGTGCATATGGGTGTTGCAGGGCCTCTCCCCCCATCCGGTCTAAAGAGAACCAGGCCTTCGACTTTGCTCAAGTTAGGGCGAGGTTCTCCTCCTGTCCCTAACAGGGCTGTGGGGGCGCATATGGGCGTTGCAGGGCCTCTCCCCCCATCCGATCTAAAGAGAATCGGGCTTTTGACTTTGCTCAAGTTAGGATGAGGTTCTCCTCCTGTCCCTAACAGGGCTGTGGGGGCGCATATGGGCATTGCAGGGCCTCTCCCTCCATCCGGTCTAAAGAGAACCGGGTCTTCAACTTTGCTCAAGTTAGGGCGAGGTTCTCCTCCTGTCCCTAACAGGGCTGTGGGGGTGCATATGGGCATTGCAGGGCCTCTCCCCCCATCCGATCTAAAGAGAACCGGGCCTTCGACTTTGTCGAGACGAAGTTCCCCTCCTGCTTCCGACACAGTTTGTTTTGACTGCCCTGTCGATATAAGCTAGTGCCAAGAGGGGAGATATGTAGATATGCAACTTTTATTTAAAATAGAGTTATCGATAATACATTCATAGGTTTTTTGAGCTCCATGGTTGCAGGAGGTCTGCTCCTCCGAGCTCCTTGAGCTAATAAGTTTCGGGTCGGACTACTTCTTTGACCTCATACGGGCCTTCCCAGTTTGGGGCGAGCTTCCCTCGATCCTGAGGTTGCGAGACAGCGGCTCGTCATAGCACTAGATCTCATGCTCTAAAGGCTTTATTCTTGACCCGAGAATTGTAATAGCGGGCGACTTTCTGTCTGTAGGTTGCCATCCGAACTTGAGCTACCTCCCGCTTTTCTTCCAGCAAGTCAAGGTTGGCTTTAAGACCTTGCAAATTTTGATGTTCGTTGAATGCCATGACTCGTGTCGATGGGAGTTTAAGCTCAATTGGGATGACGGCCTCCATTTCGAAGGCTAAAGCAAAGGGGGTCTCCCCTGTGGGCAATCTTTGGGTAGTTCGATACGCCCACAGCACATGATAAAGTTCGTCTGCCCAAGTCCCCTTCGCCTTTTCAAGCCTTGTCTTGATCCCCTGCAGTAGGGTTCTGTTGGTCACTTCAGCTTCGCCATTCGCCTGAGGATGGGCTACTGATGTGAAGTTGTGGGAGATGTTTAGATCTTCACAGAATTTGGCGAATCTTGCTCCCGTGAATTGTCGCCCATTATCAGTGATTAGGGTCCTCGACAGACTGAACCTGCATACAATTGACTTCCAGACGAAATCTTGCACTTTTGCTTCTGTGATTTTTGCCAGTGGTTCGGCTTCAACCCACTTGGTGAAGTAGTCAATCGCTACCAGGAGGAACTTCCTCTGCCCCGACGCCACGGGAAAGGGTCCAAGGATGTCCATCCCCCATTGCGCAAAAGGCCACGGGGCACTCAAGGGTGTAAGCTCAGTGGGGGTTGTCTATGGATGTTGGCATATCTCTGGCATCGATCCACTTTCTGACGTATTCAATCGAATCATGATGCATCGTCGGCCAGTAATATCCTTGGCGGAGCAACTTGTGGGATAGAGATCTAGCCCTCAGATGGCTTCCGTAGATTCCTTCATGCACCTCCCACAAGGCGTAGTCAGCTTCGAAGGCTGGAGATATTTGAAAAGGGGCAAAGAGTATGATCTCTTGTACAACTTGCCCTCATAAAGGATGTATCGGGAGGCTTGATTCCAGAGCTTTCGAGCTTCTTTCGCATCCTGGGGGAGGACCCCGTCTCTGAGATATGTTATCAGTGGGTCGATCTAGCTGGGCTCGTGGTCAATTTCCAACACGGGCCGCGATTCTTTCATACTCGGGTACTTGAGCACTTCAAAGAGAACACCCTTGGGTAATTCGGTCGGAGCCAGCATTGCCAGCTTGGAGAGAAGGTCGGCCCTGGTATTTTTCAACCTCGAAATCTGCCTGATGTCGAAACTGCTGAAGGCGGGGATGAGCTCCTTTACCTTTTCAAGATATTGAGCCATGCTGTCCTCCCGCGCTTCATAGTTTCTGTTGACTTGTCCCCCTACTAGTTGAGAGTCGCTGTGGACCTGGAGCCGATCTATTTCCAGCTCTTTGGTGATCCTCAGTCCTGCGATCAGAGCTTCATATTTCGCTCCATTGTTTGTTGCGGGGAACTCGAAGCACGGAGCGTACTCTGCGATGATTCTCTTTGGACTGATCAAGATCAGGCCCGTACCTGCAGCTGACATATTGGAAGACCCGTCCACGTAGAGGGCCCAAAAGCAATCAGAGGGATCCACTTCTTCTTTGGGGGAGTTCGGTCGGGACTCCAGGCCGTCAATTTTGCCTTGTTCAGGTTCGGCCTCCTCTGGGATAGTACACTCCACTATGAAATCTGCCAATATCTGGGCCTTCTCTGCTGGCCTGGGTCGATAGTTGATGTCGAATTCTGTGAGCTCGATCGCCCATTTTGCCATCCTCCCGGAGGCATCCACCCGGTGTAGAATCGCCTTGATCGGTTGGTCGGTGAGCAGCTTTACGGTGTGCCCTTGAAAGTAGGGTCGGAGCCTCCAGGCTGCAATCAACAGGGCGTAAGTCAGTTTTTCTAATTTAGTATACCTGGTCTCGGTGTCTCTCAACGTGCGACTGACGTAGTAGATTGGCCGTTGGACTTTTGCTTCTTCTTTGACAAGGACTGCCGCGAGAGCCATGGGAGAGATCGCCAGGTATAGAAACAGTTCCTCTCCAGGCTCTGGCTTCGCCAACAGTGGAGGTGAGCCGAGGTAGCTCCTTAGTTCTTCGAATGCCTGTTGGCACTCAGGGGTCCAACAGAAGTTCTTCGGCTGCTTGAGGGTTTGGAAGAAGGGTAAGCACCGTTCGGCCGACCTCGCGACGAAGCAATTCAGGGCTGCTACCCTCCCTGTAAGGCGCTGAATCTCTTTTATCGACTTTGGGGTGGCCATCTCCTGGATGGCGTGATTTTTTTCTAGATTGGCCTCAATCCCGCACCCCGATACCATCAAGCCTAGGAACTTTCCTGAGGTCACTCTGAAAGTGCATTTAGTCGGGTTCAGCTTTATTTTATATTTTCGGAGGGCGCCGAAGGTCTCTTCGAGATCGGCGATGTGGTTCATGGAAGATTTCCTCTTTACGAGCATGTCGTCCACGTAGACCTCCATGTTGCGGCCGATCTGCTCCTTGAAGATTTTGTTCACCAGCCGCTGGTAAGTTGCGCCTGTATTTTTGAGGCCGAAAGGCATGATTCTGTAACAGTAAAGGCCACGATTAGTAATGAAAGTAGTCTTTTCTTCATCTTTCGATGCCATCCTGATTTGATTATAGCCAGAGAATACATCCATGAAGGTGAGGAGCTCATGGCCCGAGGTCACATCCTCCAGTTGATTGATTCTGGGAAGGGGGTAGCAATTCTTTGGGCAGGCTTTATTCAGCTTTTTGAAGTCTATGCACATCCTCCACTTGTCGTTTGCCTTTTTGACTAGGACAACGTTGGAAATCCAATCAGGATAATTGACTTTTCTAATGAATCGGCTTTCAGGAGTTTGTCCACTTCCTCGGCTATCGCCTTTTGCCTCTCTGGTGCATGACCTCAGATTTTCTCTTTCGTCGGTCGATGCTTTGGATCGACGGCTAGTCGGTGCTCCATGACTTTCGTGTCGATCCCCGGCATGTCCGTCGGAACCCAAGCGAAGACGTCCGCATTCTTTCATAGAAAATCGATGAGACGCATCCGTACCTCTTCCCCCAGGTTGGAGCCGATCATCGCCACATGCTCAGTATTTTCGTCGTTCAAAGGGATAGGTACCAGATCTTCGATTGGGCCGCCCCTCTCTTCAGTGAGGTCATCGCGAGCATCTAGCCCATCAACTGGACAAGGGTCGGATTGGTCGCTTCTTTGCAAGGCTATGTTGTAGCAGTGTCTGGCCAGGGCTTGGTCTCCTCTGACCTCTCTGATCCCCTGGTTGGTAGGGAATTTCAACTTCAAATGGTAGGTTGACATGATGGCTTGGAGAGCATTGAGGCCAGGTTGGCCGAGGATTGCATTGTAGGCTGACGGCGCCTTCACCACCAGAAAATTCACCAGAGCCCTGGATTGTCTTGGATATTGACCTGCAGCTACAGTCAAAGTCACCATTCCCTCCATCGGGACAGCATCGCCGGTAAACCCTACTAGAGGGGAGGTAATCGGCCTCAAATGGCCGTCAAAGATGGACATTCTTGAAAAGATATCGTAGAACAAGATGTCGGCCGAACTTTCATTGTCGACAAGAATGCGGCGGACGTCATAATTTGCTATATTCAAGGAAACCACAACCGCATCATTATGAGAAAATTAGACTCCCTGAGCATCTTCTTCAGTAAAGGTTATGGGCTCCTCAATTTTTTGCCGCTTGGGGGGTACGGTCAGTACGTTGGTTGCTTCCTGCCGGGATCCTCCTGAGATGGTGTTGGCAAATCCGTCAGAGGTCAATTGTCCGACCGCTCCATGCCGGCCACCATTGTCGGAGTATGCGGGGCATGGAAAACTGGAGGCGAGGCCGGAGCCTAAAATCTGGCCGCGGAGGCCGTGGGTCGTCGTGTGGATGCTTCGCGAGAAGGCATCGGGCGAGGACCAAGTGGATGGAGGAGGAGAGGATGCTGGAAAAGATGCCCGGGGCGGTTCCGTTGAGCGCTCCTTTAAGAACAAGGGTACTGCGAAGACACACCCCTTCCTTTAGTGCCAATCCTGTTGGTACAAAAATCCGCCTGCACCAGAGAAGCTGGAGTCACGGTCGCCGTCGGGACCTGTAAAAAAAGTCTAAACCGGAGGTGGGTTGCTCCGGCAAGATCCTCCGACGCTCAAGTCAGTTCTTTGCCTCAACAAGAATGGAGTGCTCGAACAAAAATTTTAGCAGAGTTTTGGGATAGAAAATAGAGCTTAGAGAATAACATATCTGGGGTCCCCTTTTATAGACGGGGGGAGCAGCGGGCTGATAGCGACTGTTTATGATCACCTCGTCGTGGGCCGTACGGGGACAGGAGGAATTTATCATGAAGAGTAATGGGGTGGAGTCATGGCTGTCACCATGGCTCGCCATGTGGAATCAGTTGCGGGGAGTGGAACGGTGTCCGTTACTGCGGCCTGCCAGGGAGTAATGGAGCCGCGTAGGATCCACCGCAGGGAGTGGAGCAGAATCGTGGCCGTTACTGCGGCCTGCCAGGGGGTCCAGACTTGTCGGTTGAAGTTCGGTTGGAGTCTGTAGCTGGAGTTGGAGGCGAAGTCCGGCTCCCGTAGGAGCTCGAACGAGGTCTTCCTGCAGTCAAAGTTGGGGATGAAGTCTGGCTCCCATAGGAGTCCGATCTGCAGTTGAAGTTGGAGATGGAGTCCGACTTTCGTAGGAGTCCAGATGAAATTTACCTGTAGTTGAAGTCAGAGGCGAAATTCGGCTCTTGTAGGAGTCCGGACGAAGCTTACTAGCATTCGAAGTCGAGGATGAAGTCTGGCTCCCGTAGGAGTCCGAACGGAGTCTTCTTTCGATCAAAGTCGAGGGCGAAGTCCGGCTCCCGTAGGAGTCCGGACGAAGTCTTCTTTCGATCAAAGTCGAGGGCGAAGTCTGGCTCTCGTAGGAGTCCAGACGAAGTTTGCCTACAGCCGAAGTTGGAGACGGAGTTCGGCTCCCGTAGGAGTCTGGACGAAGCTTGTCTGCAGTTGAAGTTGGAGATGGAGTCTGGTTCCCGTAGGAGTCCGAATGAAGCTTGTCTGCAGTTGAAGTTGGAGACGGAGTCCGGCTCCCGTGGGAGTCCGGACGAAGCTTGTCTGCAGTTGAAGTTGGAGACGGAGTCCGGCTCCCATAGGAGTCCGGACGAAGTTTGTCTGCAGCCGAAGTTGGAGACGGAGTCCGGCTCCCGTAGGAGTCCGGACGAAGTTTACCTGTAGAATCTCCGAGGGGTCACTCCGGACACGAACTTCGACTGGGGGGGTTTTACACCCAACACCTACAAACAAGCATTTATTTGCCCTAGCACTCAGCTTATGTCCAAAATTTCTTTTAACGTAAGCTGGACAGCCCCATATCTTAAAATACTTAAGATTAGGCTTTTTTCCTCTCCATATCTTATATGGAGTGCTTGGTACAAATTTTGAAGGTACTCTATTCAAGATATAGACAGCAGTTTCTAGGGTATCCCCAAAAAAATTGGCAAATCTGTAAGGCACATCATGGACTGCACCATATCTAATAAAGTACAATTCCTCTTTTCTGCTACACCATTTAGCTGTGGTGTATAGGGAGGGATCCATTCTGAGAGAATTCTATTTTCTTTAAGATGATCTAAAAATTTATTGGATAAGTATTCTCCTCCTCAATCAAATCGAAGGATTTTAATACTTTTTTCAGTTTGTTTCTCGACCATACTTTGATACTCTTTAAATTTATCAAAGGCTTCAGACTTGTGTTTCATAAGATACACATATCCAAACCTAGATAAATCATCAGTGAACGTTATAAAATAAGAGTATCCTCCTCTGGCTTCTGTTGTCATAGGATCACATACATCAGTATGTACAAGTCCTAATAACTCACTTGTCCTTTCTCCATGTCTACTAAATGGAGTCTTAGTCATTTTTCCCATAAGATAAGATTCACAAGTACCTAATGATTCATAATCATAAGGATCAAAGAATTCTTCTTTGTATAACTTGTTAATCCTTGTCTCACTTATATGACCAAGTCAACAATACCAAAGTAAAGTATTATTCAACTCTTCTCTCTTTCACTTTTTACTTTCATTAATATGAAAAATATTGTCATTAGATAGAATTAGAAGATCATTATTAATAACGCCATGACAGATAATTTCATTAGAAAAAGAAATTGAGCAACTATTGCTCTTTCCATTTATTTCATAACCTCATTGCAATAGTAACGATACAGAAATAATATTTCTAATGATCTTAGGCATATAATAACAGTTTTTTAGCTCTAAGATATTTCCAGAAGGTAACTTTAACATATATGTCCCTACAGCCTCTGCTTGGATTGACTCTCCTCCAGCACCGTAGAGCTCGAAGTCACCCTTCTTCAGCACTCTAATATTCTGCAGCCCCTGCAATGACATGCAGATATGAGAACCGCAGGCAGTATCCAATACCCAAGAGTCTGAATTGGAAGAACTTAATGACAAAATTGTATGTATCTCATACATACCTTTTGGTGCATCGCTTGCACCTGCCTTTAAAGTTGCAAGATATAATTTGCAATTTCTTTTCCAGTGTCTTGCCTTGTCGCAGTGAAAGCAGGTACCCTATCCGGAGACTTTCTTCTCCTTCTTCTTCATCTTGCCACCCTTAGGATTCAGTGCTTTCTTTGAACCCTTAAAACCTGACTTCTTCTTAGAGGTTTTACCCACAAGAAGAAGTGGAGCCTTTTCTTTCTTAATATGGCTCTTAGCTATCTTAAGCATATTTAACAACTCAGGTAAGGAGGTATTTAGTTTGTTCATATGATAGTTCACAACAAACTGAGCGAATGACTCGGGGAGAGATTGCAGGATCAAATCCTGACTTAATTCTCCATCAATCACAAAATCAAGTTGACCCAATCTAGTGATCAGATCAATGACCTTCAGGACATGGTCTTGTACGGATGATCCCTCAGTCATTCTAGCACAGAATAACTGCTTAGATATCTCATATCTAGCAGTTCGACTCTGTTCTCCATACAACTCTTTAAGATTGAGGAGTATGGATTGAGTATCCATGCTCTCATGCTGCCTCTGCAACTCATTGCTCATAGAGGCCAGTATGATGCACTTGACAGTCAAACTGTCATTCTTCCACATCCTGTATGTGGATACCTCCTCTTCTGTGGCATCATCCCCAACCTCTTGTGGTTCAGGGATGTCAAGAATATAGGAGAGTTTCTCCTGAGTGAGTACGATCTTTAAATTCCTCAACCAGTCCACATAATTGGGACCCGTCAACTTGTTGGAATCTAAAATTCCTCGCAATGATAGTGAAGATGCCATTTGTAGAATTTAATCTACAATAATTAAAAAATATTACATAAGCAAACAACTCATATTAACTCATACAATTAAATAAGGTCTTTAGATTTAATTATACCTCCCACTATTTTATCGAACATCATAACCCACTACTATGATGAATGAGACATATGTTATATTTATCTTAGTAGGATTGAGACCCTAATTCCTCATAATGATCTTGTATTAACACAACAAACCTTTATGAGTTCATAGGTAGGAAACTCTTTCCAATTGCATCTCATGCAATTTTCAATATTATATCTTGGCCTCTAAAATATTATTAGCTTTGTGTTAACACAACAAGCTATAATATTTTAGTTAAGTTAGATCCTTCATTTCAATACAGTCAAATTCTAATATAACTGCCCTTGTGTTAACACAATAAAGCAGTATATTCAAAATTGCTGTAAGCATCTTCTATGCATCAGGATTATGTTATATCAATCCTTATGACAAGCCTCATGTTAACACAACAAACTAGCCATAGTTCATGATGTAACATTAACCTAGCATGAAGGAAGGCCCTTAATAGTATTTTCAATATTAGGGTTTTTCAATATCAAGATCGCTTAATCAAATTGGCCAGGTAAGTAAGGTGGGGGTCCCCCCGTTGCTTTCCTTAGACACCAATAAATTGGTCAGGTCAGACAACGGAACCAATTAAAAAACCACCTATAGCACTTTTCTAGACACCAATTGATCAATTGATCAAGAATTGGTTAACCCATAGTTGCATATCACTACCACTTAATATAATTATCTAATGAGGGCTTTTATTTGGTCTCATGCACATTCAAACTACATAATACCCATTTATGTATCAACATTAAAATTTTCTACATATGCAAGTGTAACATATGGACATTCATCATCCTAGGACAACCTTGCAGCATAATCCCGTTATACTAGGACAACCTTATGTCAAGATGATGAAGTGGTGAATGATATATGTATTATTTCATATCATCATATGAAAGCATAAATCATTTTATAGTATAAATCATACTATGGATCACATAAATATTATGTATATATGATTGAACCAAACAAGGCCGGCTCTGATACCACTGTAGGGTTTCAGAGTGGGCATGCACAGTGGAAACATAATGGATTTCAAAATTTTAATAAAGAAATCCTAAATATTAAACCCATAAACTAGTATCTTCTTGATGATTAATAATCATATATAATATAAATTCAAGATTAAATTTAAGTTATAGAAGAATACCTGCAGTGCTTAATCCAAATTTCGGCAGAACCTCCACCAGGCGCCCAAGTGTTCGCCCTCCAACGGTGATCCACACAAGGCTATGATCAGGACACCAACTCTTTGAGATAATTCCTCCTCCAAAATTCTCACTCTGAGAATTTTCTTGAACACCAGGACCTCAAGATGCTCTTCCTCTTCTCCTAGCCTTCCTATCCCTACCTTTCTTCTCTCCTTGTCTTCCTTAATTCTCTTCCTAGACTCTTGTCCTAAAATCGGACTTGTCCTTTTTATTTTTGGACTTGTCCTAACAAGAGAAGGAAGAGACTAATTGGACAATAGGGAGAGGATGTTAGAAAGAAAAAAGGAATTGAAAATCTGAATGAATCCAATCCCCATGCGCACCCCCCTTTAAATACTTAGCGATGGGTTGCCTTCGGGAATTTTTCGTGCCCCTTCCATGCGCCATCTCGCATCCATCAGAAAATCTCATACCTCCTAATGAATTCTCATGTCTATCTGGAAGTTTTTGACACATGGCAATCATCAAAAAAAATCCAAGAGACTCTTCATGCAGAAGGACTCTTCGAAACATTTTTCTCGATGATTCTCCGATGAGTCGCGCAGCTTCACATTGTATAATTTTTTTCCACCACCCATAAAAGTAATTTTGTCCATCCAATGGCCAAAAATTAAGGTGCTAATATGAGAATATCGTGGAAAAAAATTCAGATTAAAAAGTGGCGTGACAAATGGGTTAGAGTCCTTCACAAGTTGGACTCTTGGTCAGGCGCATGGATCAGGCTGATAGGATTTCTAACTTCAACGAATTTCCACGATTAAACCAGAAGGAATTTTAGCTTAAAAAAAATTACTGACGCTCAAAATAAAGATAGAAATCATCCAAAAATTTATTTCATCATGGAACATAAGATAAGCTTGAGGATGAGGCATCCCATCTCATGGGATGTGAAAACTATTTCTGCACACAAAAACTGCACCCACGCACAAGAAAAATTCTTGACTCGTGGAGAATTGGTTTCCTGGCTCCAAATTTTTGGTACATGTAGAAAAGGGCTGAACCAACTCAAATCCAAAATTTATTTGAATTAATTTTTAATTAGCCCAATCTGGAATCAATTTTAAACCCGATTTGAAACAAGGAGCTAGTTTTTTGCAACATGTGCTAGCATGTCAATTTTGCAAACATGATCTAATCCAATTAGACCCCTGATCAATATCCTTTGTGTGTGACCCATTGGGTTCCACATCTAGCCAGCAATAGGTCTAAGTTCAAGTCGATTAGATTTGATTAGAATTTAATCTAACCGATCTAGATCCAATCGAGCTAACCCGATTTCAGCAATTAGAACTTTTTCTAATTGGTGATTGAATTAAACTCTTTAATTCGATCAAACCCATAAGATAAGATTAACGTCTAGCAACGTATCATGTCTACTTGGAAGATATAAAATTTTTGATAGAATACCAAAAATACCCTTCAATGGAAAGTTATCGTGCAATTTGATCCTGCGATCTCCCTGCACCCCGAATATGACTCTGGATATGGAATCATGTCAAATCCAATATCATACTCATATTTCTCTCAATCTTATATGATGATTTAATTAATAAAATATTAGAAACTCTTTTTAATTTTTATTTTACTTTGATCAAAGGCTTCCTGAATCATCAATCGATGAGAACAAGTAGGATGCAATTTTCTCTTACCAGGAGTGATCGATTCCATGTTGACCTACTCACAACCTCCATACACATTCTACCATATCTAGAACACCCCATACATGACTAAGTCATGAATGAGTATGAACCAAAAAATATGGATTCATGTATACAAGGTTCTATGGTAGTCTCAGGTCAAAGGATTACATGCACAACTCCCACTATAAGAAAATATCTCTTGACAGGTAAGTAAATTACATAAGATATTTCTTAAGTCGAATCAATTTAGTGAACTCATTCTCTAATGAGCACCCACTTCCTTGTATTAGTGTCTCACACAAGTGGCATATGAGATCTGCCACCCTCTCCATCGAGCATACATAGAAAGTGCTAATCTATTCGGAACATTAATCACCTACTCAATGCTCCTATGACTAGGAATATTCTAAATCAAGATTTTTAGGATTTTAGGTCTCATAGGTATGATCTCATCATAACCCTAAACCTATTTTTCTGATTTATGGAGTTCATCATAATCATTACTAAAGTAAGATGCAACATATGATGAAAATGTCTTTTATTATTTAAAGAGTCAATACATAAGTCTGAAAGATTACAAGAAAAACTCATCAAAATATAAATTTCGATTGGCTTGTAGGGCATATTCCTTTCAGACTTGAACTAATCAAATCTATCATATGACTAATGTTGAGATTTGATGATTTATTCATGACCTGCCATCAAGTCGGGACTCACGATAGAGAGACTAAATCATATATTAACTGCACCTAGAGATTCATTTTAATTCTACTGGGTTGTCACTATATACTGCTAGATATCACTGATGGATTGTGAGAGCTTACCAGAGTTGTTCTAGATCAACAATTCTTGATGAGTTAGAGTGAAATTATTCTGACCCATTGAAAAGAGTTTCAATGATACTTTGATAGAGATCATTGTATATCTCACTATCAGATAGAATTAAACCTATGGGGTCACACAATAAAGAGATTAGGCCTGGAATTAGCAATTTAGTTTATGAAGTATCAATTAGGTTTAGAAAAATCTGACTGGGTTCAAGGTAACCTTGCTAGCACGTGGTTGGACTCAATTCTTCTTTCTATTTGAATTTCTTATTTGATAAGATAATTCAAACTTAATTATTTGTTAATAACCTACATTATTTAGATTTATGAGACTCCAATTTAGGTATTTAAAGTTTTGGATCAATTGAATTTAGGGTGCAAGTTTCTAGTTAATCTCCTTGATAATTTATCTTGGATGCCACCTTGATTTGATCAAGTTGGACGTGTCCTATGATTAGAGAACCTTTTAATCTAATATATGGCTTCCCTTGGGTGTGTTTTGAGGTGTGAAATAATGGGTGCAAAGGCTCTAAGAGTTGGTACCTAATAGGATTCCTAAAGTAGGTTGGATGACTTAAGTTATTAGAAAATTCAATGCAAGTAGGACTTATATTATGAGATTGAATAGGATTCAATCCTCATGCCTATTTAAAGGGACATCCCCTAAGATCTCTAGAGTATCCAAAATAGCAGCCATCCATGCCTCAAAGGTCTCCCCATGCCCTTTCTTCCTCTCCCTTCTCCTTCTCCCTTGGGCGTCCCCCTTTCTCCTCCACGCCAAGGCTGGTTGGGCATCCCTCTTTGCTGGTTTCTACCTGTTGGTAGCAGCATGATAAATGGTATATTTTTATATTTATTATAGATATTTTTGATAATTTATGATGCTTACATCTTCTTAAAAATATAATTTCATGAATTTATTAAATTTTCTTGCAAAACTAAATAATTTTAGAAAAATATGAAATTTGAGCATATTTATAAAAAATAAATGTTAATTTAATTGAGTAATTTAAATATCAAAATGATGAAAAATTTTTGAAAAATTTAATGCATATTTTTTTCTAATTTTCAGACAAAAAATTAGAGCAAAAATCAAGCCAAAATACCTTAAAAAATAAAAAATAAGACCTCCGGTGTATGGTGGACCGGCCGCTCGATTCACAGAGCCAGGGTGCAGTCCACAGGAATAGTTTCGTGGTCCACAAGCGTGGCTCACAACGAGAGAAGGATCCTGGGTGCAATCCAACGACTGAGATTTAATCTAAAGATCGATCCAATGGTTGCTGTTCGTTACTGGTTTATAAGAAGAGTTTTTGCACGATCCGACGGTCTAGAAGTGATCCATCACGTGATCCAACGGTTGTTATCGCTTTCGACTTTGATAAGGAGTTAAACTATATGATCTGATGGTCCATAACCAATTTCAGGCATGATCGGACGGTTGTGGTTCGATCTGACTTTGATAAGGATTAAAATGATTGATTTTTTATCAGATCTGAGCTGTCCAAGCTCCATCCGATGGCCAAAAATATTTCTATGGGGATTAATATGATTTCTAAGGGTTTTAGGATTTCTTTTCCTATCAAAAATTTATGAAAAATTTATCTATAAATAGGAGGTCTAGGAATAAGCTTGGTGAGCAGAAAAATTGAGTAGAAAGTATAGAAAAAAATAGAGAAAAAAATTAGATAGGTTTAGGGACCCAAAGAAAAGAAGGAGAAAAGTTAGTTCGTTCTACGGAGTATGATGGAAGATAGAGAGGTCATCAATCATCTTTCTGACGAAGCTTGGCTAATCAACTTCAGATCATTGTTATAGTTTTATTTTTATTTTATTTTATTATTTTTTTTAAATTTTTTATACTTGAATTTTAATTTTAGTTAATATAAAATTTATTTTCATGCACTTTAAATTCTTGTCTTTTATTTTTCGAAAGTAGATGCTAGGATCTACTTAGTAGATCTTAGTACCCAATTTATTTTATAATTTTTAAATTTTTATTATTTATTTTTATTATAAGTAGATGCTAGGATCTAGTTAGTAGATCTTGGTATCTGATTTATTTTTTATACTTTTAATTTTTATTTTTTGACTTAAATTACTTTTTCTAAATTTTTTTTTATAAAATTAAAAATTTTAAATCAAAATCCTGTCTTCTCTGTGGATTTGATCCGACTCACTACTTTCTACATATTTTTAATTTTTATTGAAGTCAGAATTTGATTGATAATCATGGTGTCCTAACGACAGCATCTTGACTCTATCAATTTTTGATTCTGGACCATCGGATCATGCAAAAACCCCTCTTATACCCTCCAACTTGAACTTTACTCATCCTTGAGTAAAGAAAAAATTTAGAATCAAGTACCATTTAACTTAAAATCTTAAATTTTATCAAATAATTTTTAAAAAGGGCCACTGATGTTCAGTAGAGTGTAAATGAGATATGTCATTGGGGTATTAATACTAGTCAATATAAGAGTTAAACTAAGAACACTAAACTTTTTCTGAACTTTTTTAAATTATCGTTATCTTTATCTCCAAATTATTAACCTTCATATGGACAAGTATATTGTTACTTCCATCCTTCATTTATTGATTGATTTTTTTTTTTTTTAAACATCATACTGCTATTGAGTGTTTTAACCCCTTAAGCTTTCTGTTTGACCCATGTAGCGAGTTTTCAGCCAATGACTCCCAAACCAGATGGCTTTAGGGCATCGGATATAAAATACCCCTCGAATCTACTTGCTCGAATCAAATAGGCTACGAGTTAAAACTAGCTTTACAACAAGCTTCTTTGCCCTTCATACTTTTTCACACGAAACTCAATGCTTGCTTAAGCAAAGAGGCCCAGTTACTCAGCATGAAGTACTTGAAAACTTTTTTTTTTGAATATATAAAAAAATATATAGTTACTTTATACAAGCCCATAAGAAGTTAACTCTTCTTTGATGCTGGTAGAAAAATTTAAAAATACTCAAGAAAAACTATTTAAGTTCTAAACTTAACTCTTTATTGAATTTTCTTAATACTTAATCCCTCAATATCTTACAAACTCTCTGGTCTATGCATTAATTTTCTTTTAAAATGCTTAGTTTAACTTGATTCTTAAGTATAATCAGATGCTTAAATACTAAAAACTAACTTACTTGAGGATTTAAATTTTTTTTTATTCTCTCCTCTAACTTAATCGACATTGTCCTCAATGGAGTAGAAAAAATGAAGGGTTCATGCAAAGAGAAAGAAAAAGAGAGATGTCACCTGATCTAGAAATCTTTTCAAAATTGATTCTCCCCCCAACTGAGCCAAGATTATCCTCAGATTCCTATAAAAGATACTAAGTAAGACTCGATTAACCTAAAGA
Organism: Elaeis guineensis; assembly: GCF_000442705.2. NCBI lineage: Eukaryota > Viridiplantae > Streptophyta > Magnoliopsida > Arecales > Arecaceae > Elaeis > Elaeis guineensis. The sequence goes on from NW_027332422.1 coordinate 1,169,225, forward strand.
AATACAAAAGAAAGCAAAAGCTAAAAATAGAAACTGAAAAATTGGGTTGCCTCTCAGAAAGCACTAAGTTTACCGTCTTCAGCCAGACCATGCCAATTCTTACTTATCCTGTGTCAAATATTGGATTGACAAATTTAAATGATTTTAAATTGCCAATCTCAAGAAGATGGCCTTTGATAAATTTTAATATTTTATTACTAATCTTCAAAAAATATTTCACATCTCCATTTTTAATTGTAGTAAGATAATTTTTAGATCCTTATTTGTTGAGAATTTCTCCTATTTGTTCTTCTAAAATGCTCATGAATTGAGTTTTCAGTTTAAGAGTTAAGTTCAATGCAATGGATACTAGAAGGATGCCATTTGATTCTAAACATGTATTCTCAAGTGTAACTGAGGATGATTTCAATTCTAGAGGAGATGATGATTCTAAAGAAGAAGAACCGACTTCTAGGGCTGAAGAAAATAAAACTTTTGGTGGATATATCTCGGGTAGCTCATTCACTCTCTTCTCAGTATCACTTAGATCAATATCAGTATTGGGCTCAGGTTCTTCTATTGGGCTAGTCTCAGTACTAATCTCCTCTTCTAAATTCTCTTTTTGGCTAGCATTAGTACTAGTCTCACTCACTTGGACTTGATATAGGTCCTTAAGAATCCTATCATTTTTAAGCTCAAAAATTGCATTGTCACTTTCAAATTGGAGATTCTTAGGTGGGACATTGGATTGATGACTAGGTCCAGGTGAATGATGGATGGGTGGGTCATATAATTTTTATTAAGTTTATATGGGTAAATTTTAGGTTAATTAAAAAAAAATAGTAATTAATACTAAAAAAAATAGTTAGGATTAGGGTTAGAATTGATCTCACCAAGCAAAATTTGAAGCTTTCTACCTTTCTTTTTTAAATTTTTGAATTTTTTTATACAAAGATAAAAAAATAAAAAAATTAGTAAGTTAAATTTACAAGAAAATCAAAGAAATCAAACATTAAAATTGGTGCCCTCTCCGGTAATGACGCCAAAAATTGATAGAGTCAAGATGCTGTCGTTAGGACATCGTGATTATCAATCAAATTCTGACTTCAATAAAAATTAAAAATACATAGAACGTAGTGAGTCAGGTCGAATCTACAGAGAAGGTAGGATTTTGATTTGAAATCTTTGATTTTACAAAAAAAAAATAAAATTTTAGAGAAAATAATTTAAGTCAGAAAATAAAAATTAAAAGTGTAAAAAATAAATCAGGTACTAAGATCTACTAACTATATTCTAGCATCTACTTGCAATAAAAATAAATAATAAAAATTTAAAGAGCATAAAATAAATCGGGTACTAAGATCTACTAACTAGATTCTAGCATCTACTTGCGACAAATAAAAGATAAAAATTTAAAGTATAAGAAAATAAATTTTGCATTAATTGAAATTAAAATTCAAGTACAAAGAATTTAAAAAGAATAATAAAATAAAATAAAAATAAAACTATAACAAGGATCTGAAGTTGATCAGCCAAGCCTCACGGGAAGATGGTTGATGACCTCTCCATCTTCCGTCGTACTCCGTAGAGCGAACTGACTTTTCTCCTTCTTTTTCTTAGGTCCCTAAACCTATCTAATTTTTTTTCTATTTTTTTTATATTTTCTACTCAATTTTTTTGCTCACCAAGCTTATTCCCAGATCTCCTATTTATAGATGAATTTTTCATAATTTTTTGGTAGAAAAAGGAGTCCTAAACCCCTTAGAAATTGTATTAATCCCCTTAAAAATATTTCTGACCGTCGAATGGAGCTTGGATAGCTCAGATCTGATAAAAAATCAATCATTTTAATCCTTATCAAAGTTGAATCGATCCACAGCCGTCCGATCATGTCTAGAATTGATTCTAGACCGTCAGATCATGCAGTTTAACTCCTTATCAAAGTTGGAAGCGATAACAACCGTTGGATCATGTGATGGATCACTTGTGGATCATCAAATCGTGCAAAAATCCCTCTTATAAATTGACAACAAACAACAATCGTTGGATCGATCTTCAGATTAAATCTCAGCCATTGGATTTAAATCACTCTGATTTTTTGCTTGAAAAATAGAAAAAAATATGTATTAAATTTTTTTAAAATTTTTTATCATTTTGATACTTAAATTGCTCAATTAAATTAATATCTATTTTTTATAAATATGCTCTAATTTTATATTTTTCTAAAATTATTTAGTTTTGCAAGAAAATTTAATAAATTTATGAAATTAGATTTTTAAAAAGATGTAAGCATCATAAATTATCACAAATATCTATAATAAATATAAAAATATATAATTTATCATAGCATAATTTAAGGAAAGAAAGATAAGAGAAGAAGAGAAAAAAAAGAGATCAAGTGTTGATCGCGATCCAAGCTTCGTTCAGAATTAGCAGGCTAAATTTTTTTAGAGAAAAAAATTCAATTTGAAGAAGACTGTTCTAGGTTGATCCCGCATGGATACCTATAAAGGCTTGATGCTTATGCAACTAGAAGAAAATCTCTTCTCTTTTAGATCCAGATTCGAAGAAAAAGATTGCAAAATAAATATGTGAATTGATCACAATCTGAATTTCAGCATATGTCAATTTCAGCACATGAACTAGATCCTTGTGGTTTTATATTTTTATGCATGCATAATTTTGATTAAAAGTATTTCAATCTCATATTCTGCTATAGTATTTAGAAAATAAAGTTTTAAAATACACATGCATGTCCCAAACCTCAAATTTCAATAGTGGTATCAGAGACACAGGTTTCATATTGCTGAAATTGTCATATATGTTTTGAAAAAAAATTTAAAATTTATTTTTTTCTTGATACATAAGATGTGTAGATGAATCTTTGAATCTGATATTTAATTTTAAGTTTGATTATAGAATATATATTTGATATGTAAAAGCATGCATAGATCTGAATTTTGATCTAGAAAGAGTTCTAGTTCATGTTTACATGATACATAGATGCATACATGAAATCTAAAATTTTATATGATCTAAATTTTGATTCATATATGTGATATATGATTGTATTCTTAAGGTCATAAAATTATTTTGATATGATTCATGATTAATATATGAGATATATGATATCATATAATAGATCTGAATTTTATTTAGATCTGAATTTTATATGGATATATGTGATATATATTTATATATTAAATCTGAAAATTATTTTCATGATTTAAAACTTACTTTCATGTAAAGAATTTATATTTAAAATTTAATTTTATAATATGAAATTTATGTTTGTGCATGAGGGTTTTGGTTATGAAAAAATTATAAATTAGGTCATATAATAGGATTGCATCTAAGATTTTTGATTTGAGTCATATGGGTCTAATTTGATTAAGTAATTGATCGAATCAAGTCAAGTGTTGATTAGATTTAGATTAATTAAACTAAATGAACATGCAATTATTATTGATCAAATTGATTAAGTACTATATGTAGAATCGATTAACCTAAGAACCTAATTTGGCTCGTTGGTTTGAGCCCGATTCGCTTGAGTTAACCTATTTGGATCAATTGACCTATTGGTGTCTAAGGTAAGTAATTGAGATGTGGTTATTTAATTGGTTCCATTCACTTATTTAGCTAATTTATTGATATCTAAGGAAAGCAACGGGGGGACCCCCACCGATCTCGACTTACCTAGCCAATTTGGAAGATTGAATCTTAAATAAGTTACTTAGCGATTTGATTTAGCCCATGCCAATTAGATCGGTCATATGATGACTGATTAGATGAGACCTAAACCTAGACCTTTCCATAAATATTAAGTCCATAGGTCTTCCACTGTTGTAGATGTGCAGGTGTGCTACCAGCGTTGATTGTTCTCTATTGGTCACAGTGGTTCAGTTGCATCGAGAATACACAACCACTCTATTAGCAAAGAGTTACTCCAAGGTAAAGATAGGGTTGGACCCAATAATTGTTAGGTGAGGGATCCAATGACGGCCTTGCACCTACTTGTGAATGGTGGGTCAGGCTTAACTAAGAAGTGTAGGCAATAACTATTAAGTGAGCCCATATGACTTAGAGATCAAGTCACTGCAACATGCTTAGAGAAGCATCTGGGCAAAAAGTTGCCTATGCATTGGTGTGCATGTTACCAATAACTATTAGGTGAGGTGCATTTCATCAGTGGGACCGCAGTACCTATTAGAAATCTTTTATCGCATCAGAATTTTTATTTTCTTTTCAGAGAGTGGAGGGATCCGATAAATTAGTGGGAGTCATTGTTTGCATCTTAAAGTCCTTAGAAGTAAATATAACAATTAAGTATAAAAGTCTAACTTAAATCTCTACTCTCACAGTTAAACAATGTCAGTCTCAAATCCTCTAGCCCGCATCCTTGAAACCAATTGTTTGACTGATATAAATTACAGAGACTGGCTTAAAAACCTCAAGATTTTTCTGACCTAAAAAAAATTAGGTCATGTACTCAATCAGAAACTCATAATTTTACCAAACCATCCTACTGCTGAGCAAAGGGTTGCTTTTGAGAAGTAGACGGATGAAGACAGCTGAGTTAAGTGTTATGTGATGACATCTATGTCAAACGAGTTACAAGCCAGCATGAGCATATGCCTACTGTCAGGGCTATGATCACTCATCTACAAGAGTTGTATGGTGAGCAAAGCCATACAGCATGCTTTGAGATATCCAAAAGACTCTTCAATTTGAAGATGCGTGAAGGACAGTCTGTCCATGAGCACTATATGATAGTGATCAAGGATATTGAGGTGCTTGGAAAGCTGGGGCTAGAAATACAAAAAAAAATATAGATGGATCTGATCCTTCAATCCCTTACGAGTTTATATAGTCAATTTATTATAATTTTTTATATGAACAAGCTCGACTGCACTACACTCGAACTGATCAACATGTTGGTCACTACGGAGGGAACCTTGAAGAGTTCCAGGGGCACTGTTCTCGTTGTGAAGCAGACTTCTTTCAAGAGAAAGTCTACTGAAAAGAAGAAAACAAAATCCACTAAGAAGCAGAAAAAGAAGAACAAGCCAAAGAAGGAAGTTCCTAATAAGGCCGAAGTAAAAAAAAAATATTTCCACTGTCATGCTGAAGGCTACTAGAGAAGGAGCTATCCAAAATACCTGGAGAGTCTAAAGACCAAAAAAGGTGATAAACCTTCTAAAAGTATGCTCGTAATTGAATCTAACCTTACAGTTTCTTCTACTTCTAGTTGGGTATTAGACTCTGACTCGAGTGCTCATATATGTACCTCAATCTAGGGTCTGATAGAAAGTAGAAGATTGAGGAAAGGTGACATGATCCTTCAAGTCGACAATAGAGCAAAAGTTACTGTAGAAGCTATTGGTACTTATCCTCTTCGATTACCATCTGATATTAGATTAAATTTAAAGGACTGTTATTATGTTCCTGTAACTAGTCAAAATTTGATTTTCGTATCTATGCTAGAACATGAAAGTTTTGAAATTAGTTTTAATAAAAATTTTTATTCTATTTATTTACAAAATAAATTGATTGCATGAGGTCTTTTAATTGACAGTCTTTATCACTTACATGTTGATGTGAATGTAAACTTAAACAAGCAAATAGTGAGTGTCGTAAGCCAAAAGAGATCTAGAGATGAAATTAAACAAAAGTACTTGTGGCACCATAGACTAGGCCATATTGGAGAGGACAGGATAAACAGATTGAAAAAGGATAGGATCTTTGGCTCTTTTAACCCAGAGTCATATCCAACTTGTGAATCTTGCTTTCGAGAAAAAATGGCCAAGTTATCCTTTGTAGGACATGGAGAAAGGGCCACTAAGTTACTTGCCCTGGTACACATCGATGTATGTGGGCCATTTGATATGTAGACTTGGAGTGGTTATGCCTACTTCATTATCTTTACCGATGATCTATCTAGGTACGGATATGTGTGTTTGATGAAACACAAGTTTGAGGCCTTTGAAAGATTTAAAGAATTCAGATATGAAGTAAAAAAACAAACAGACAAACCCATTATGGTTCTTCGATCTGATCGAGGAGGTGAATATCTTAGTTGAAAATTTTTGAGATATCTTAAGAATGATGATATAGTCTCTCAATGGATGCCTCCTGAAATACCTCAGCTCAAGAGGATATCTGAAAGAAGGAATAGGACCCTATTGAATATGGTCAGATCTATGATGAGCTTCGCTGATCTACTCTTATATCTTTGGGGACATGCCTTGTTAACCATAATCCACTTGTTGAATAGGGTTCCATCGAAGTCTGTTCCTACCACACCGTATGAGATATGGTAAGATAAGAAGTCGAGTCTAGGTTATCTTAAGACTTGAGGATGTCCGGCCTATATCAAGAGACAGATGGCAGATAAATTAGAGGATAGATCTATTATAGCTCACTTTATAGGATATCCTCAAGAATCCATAGGATACTACTTCTACTTTCCACGAGACCATAATGTGATTATGAGTCGAAATACCATATTCTTAGAAAAATAGTTTATCCAGGATGGTAGCAATGGGAGGTTAGTTGAGCTCGAAGAGAAGGTCTCTAAAGACCCAAGAGCTATAGATCCTTAGAAATTTGTTGTCCATGAGCCAGTAGTAGATGTTCCTCAACCACCTCATAGATCTAGTAGGATCTCCCGACCTCCTGAAAGGTATATGGGTATGTTTACGGAGGAAGTAAAAAAAATATTTTTTATGGGAGATAGGAGTCATAGTGATGATCCTAATACCTTTAACGAGATGATGTCTGACATCAATTTTAAGAAATGGTTAGATGCTATGAAGTCAAAAATTGACTCGATGGACTCGAGCCAAGTCTAGTCCTTAGTAGATCCACCTAAGAGTATTGTACCCATTGGGTGTAAATGAATCTACAAAAGAAAAGTAGGTGCCGATGGTAAGGTAGAGACCTATAAAGCTAGGCTTGTGGCTAAAGGTTATAGTCAGTATGAGGGCATTGACTATCAAAAAATCTTCTCGCCCGTCGCCATGCTGAAATCCATCCACACTTTGCTTACTGTTGCAGCTTACTATGATTATGAAATCTGACAGATGGATGTAAAAACTGCCTTCCTAAGTGGATATCTTGAGGAAGATATCTATATAGAACAGCCTGTGGGTTTCACATCTGATGATGGTGATCACAGAGTCTGCAAGCTGCAAAGATCTATATACAGATTAAAGCAAGCTTCCTGGAGTTAGAACCATCATTTTGATGAAGCAATCAAATCATTTGATTTCATCAAAAATGAAGAGAAATCATGTGTATATAAAAGGGTCAATGGGAGTGTGATAACATTTCTTGTATTGTATGTGGATGATATTCTTCATATTGAGAATTGTTGGGTATAAAATACCCCCAGCCGAAGTCCTCAACAAAATCAACAACTCCGCCAGCAAGGCCGACCTTAAAGGCAAGCTTCGTCCGGACTCCTACGGGAGCCGGACTTCGCCCTCGACTCCAACGACTGCAAAACAGACTGCGTCCGGACTCCTACGGGAGCCAGACTCCGCCGACGACTTCAACAGCAAGGGGACTCCGCCCGAACTCCTACGGGAGCCGGGCTCGGTCCTCAACGTCAACTGCTGGCAAGCTTCGTCCGGACTCCTATGGGAGCCGGACTTCGCCCTCGACTCCAACGGCTGCAAAATAGACTGCGTCCGGACTCCTACGGGAGCCGGACTCCGCCGACGACTTCAACAGCAAGGGGACTCCGCCCGGACTCCTACGGGAGTCGGGCTCGGTCCTCAACGTCAACTGCTGGCAAGCTTCGTCCGGACTCCTACGGAGTCGGACTTCGCCCTCGACTCCAATGGCTGCAAAATAGACTGCGTCCGGACTCCTACAGGAGCCGGACTCCGCCGATGACTTCAACAGCAAGGGAACTCCGCCCGGACTCCTACGGGAACCGGGCTCGATCCTCAATGTCAACTGCTGGTAAACCCCGTCCGGACTCCTACGGAAACTGGGCTTCACCTTTAACTTTGATTACAGGAAGACTCCATCCGGATTCCTACAGAGGCCGGACTCCGACCGCTGCCGAGCTTCAGCCGATAGATCTGCGCCCCTTGGCGGCCCTGCTCCACTTCCTACAATGGATCCCGTACTGCTCCATCACCCCTGACAGGCCACAGTAACGGTCGCAGCCCTGCTCCACTCTCTGCGGTGGACCCTGCGCGACCCCATTACTCTCTGACAGGCTGTATCAACGGTCATGATTCTGCTCCGCTCCCTGCGGCAGGTGTTGCGTGACTCCACTACTTCATGGCAGGCCGCAATAACGGCCACGATTCTGCTCCACTCCTCGCAACTGATTCCACGTGGCGAGCTACGGCGGTAGCCACGATTCCGCTCCACTACCCTTTGCAATAAAGTCCCCCTGACTATGAGCGGCTCACTACCAGATGGTTACAAACGTCGCCATCAATCCGTTACCTCCTCCGCCTATAAAAGGGGGACCCAGATACGTTATTCTATAAGCTCATTTCTTATCTCAAAACTCTGCAAAATTTTTCGTTCGAGCACTCCATTCTTGTTGAGGCAGAGAACTGACTTGAGCGTCGGAGGATCTTGCCGGAGCAACCCCACCTCCGGTTTAGACTTTCTTTGCAGGTCCCGGCGGCGACCGCGACTTCTCCGACTCTAGCTTCTCCGGCGCAAGCAGATTTTTGGACCACAGGATTGGCGCTAGAGGAAGGGTCTCGAACCGCCGCAGTACCCTTGTTCGTAAAGGAGTGCTCAACGGATCCACTTCCGGCCATCTTTTCCGGCATCCACTCCTCCTTCCCTCATCCGATGCCTTCTCACGAGGCCTTTGCACAACTGCCTCCGGCTATGGTCGCCGATAAGGAGTGGCCGGATGACCGGCCCCTGCCGGATTCCGTCAATGCCATCTCGGGGGAATCCCGACAAGAGACAACCAACATACCAGCTGCATCCTCCAAGCGGCAAAAAGTTAAAGAGCCCATAACTTTTACCGTAGAAGACACCCAGGGAGTCCAATTCCCTCTGTTGGGTATAAAATACCCACAGCCGAAGTCCTCAGTGGAATCGACTACATGACAACTCCGCCCGGACTCCTACGGGAGCCGGGCTCCATCACCGACAACTCCAACAGCTACGAGCAGACTTCGTCCGGACTCCTACGGGAGCCGGGCTCCGTCGCCGACATCGACTACGGGACAGCTCCGCCCGGACTCCTACGGGAGCCAGGCTCCATCTTCAGCATCAATCACTGGTAGGCCTTGTCCAGACTCCTACGGGAGCCGGACCTCCCCTCTGACTTTAATTGCAGGAAAACTTCGCCCGGACTCCTGCGGGAGCCGGGCTTCATCCTCGACGCCAACAACTTCAGCCGCAAGCAGACTTCGTCCGGACTCCTACGGGAGCCGGGCTCCACCGCCGACATCGACTACGAGACAGCTCCGCCCGGACTCCTACGGGAGCCGGGCTCCGTCCTCAGCATCAACCGCTGGTAAGCCCCGTCCGGACTCCTACGGGAGCCGGACTTCGCCTTTAACCATGATTGCAGGAAAACTTCGCCCGGACTCCTACGGGAGCCGGGCTCCATCCTAAGCGTCAACTGCTGGTAAGCCTAGTCCGGACTCCTACGGGAGCCGGACTTCGCCTTTAACCTTGATTGCAGAAAAACTTCGCCCGGACTCCTACGGGAGCCGAGCTTCGTCCTCGACTCCAACGGCTGCAAGACAGACTGCGTCCGGACTCCTACGGGAGCCGGACTCCACTGATAACTTCAGCAGCGAGCAGACTCCGCCCGGACTCCCACGAGAGCCGGGCTCCGTCCTCAATGTTAACTACTGGTAAGCCTTGTCCGGACTCCTACGGGAGCCAGACTTCGCCTTTAACCTTGATTACAGGAAAACTTCGCCCGGACTCCTACGGGAGCCGGGCTTCATCCTCGATGCCAACAACTTCAGCCGCAAGCAGACTCTGCCCGGACTACTACGGGAGCCGGGCTCCGCCGCCGACATCGACTACAGGACAGCTCCGCCCGGACTCCTACGGGAGCTGGGCTCCATCTTCAGCGTCAACTGCTGGTAAGCCTTGTCCGGACTCCTACGGGAGCCGGACTTCGCCTTTAACCTTGATTGCAGGAAAACTTCGCCCGGACTCCTACGGAAGCCGAGCTTCATCCTCGACTCCAACGGCTGCAAGACAGACT
>NW_027332422.1:1179516-1221322 GCF_000442705.2 Elaeis guineensis
AAGTGTTGGAGGATGCCTTTGGCACACCTGATGACATGGAGAGACACAAGACTAGTTGTGCCATCTTCAATGCCAAAATGCGGGATGGTGCCTCTGTCACTGATCATGTATTGTACATGATCGAGCTGATGGAATGATTGAGCAAGCTCGGCTTTTCCTTGTATGAGCAGCTTGGGAAGGATGCAATACTAAACTCGCTGCCCAAGTCTTATCTCCCATTCCTCACTCATTATAGAATGACAAAGCCTGAAGTGAACTACCCGAGTTACTGGGGTTGCTTCAGAACTTTGAGAAGGATCACCAACTCCACAAGGAGTCGGTGAACTTAGTGGGAGGTTCGTCTCCTAGTTCTTAACCCTTTAAGAAAGGGAAGAAGAACAAGAAGAAGAAAGTGAAAAAGGTGCAAGTTCTGGCTGGGACATCAGTGCAGGGTCAGACCAGAAAGATCAAGCCCGATAAGAGTCAAGCTGAATACTTCTTTTGCAAGAAGTGGAAGCCCGATAAGAGTCAAGCTGAACTGTCCCCAGTACATTGCCTCCCTAGACCCGAACAGGCAGAGAAAACAGCAAGTTGTTGCTGGGCAAGGCATTTATATGATAACTCCTTGTAATTTCTCTATTTGTGATATAACTGACTGGGTATTGGATATTGATAGCCCTTACCATATTTGCAATTTATTGCAGGGGTTGCAGGTCAGTACGAGATTCGAGCAAGGTGAGAGGTTCCTGAACGTTGGAGATGGAAGACCAATTCCAATTCTAGCATTAGAAATCTTGAAACTTGTATTTGAATCCCATATCGTTATTCTTAATGATTGTCATTTTTGTCCCAGTTTCTTTTTAAATGTCATTTCTATAGGCCTTCTGGCCAAAAATGATTATTAAATTTCAATAAAAAAATAAGTTTGTAATATCATTATGAATGGTGTTACTATTTTTTGTGGACATTTGAACAATGGTGTGTATATGTTATCACAACCTGTTAATGTAGTCTATTCAACTAGCAAGCACCCTAGATTAGATAGTGTGTTAGATATCTACTTATGGCACTGTAGGCTAGGTCATATAAACAAGAACAAAATAAACAGGTTGACTCAAGAGAGAATCCTCGAAGCCAGTAATTGTGAATCACTTCCAACCTGTGAGTCCTGTCTTCTTGGTAAAATGACCAAGTTACCTTTTACTGGAAAAGGTGAGAGAGTTACTGAGCTCTTGGGCCTAGTACATACTGATGTATGCGGGTCCATGAGCACAAGTGCTAGAGGTGGATATTTCTACTTCATAACTTTTATGGATGATCTATCCAGATATGGATATGTCTATCTGATGAAACATAAGTCGGATTCATTTGAAATGTTCAAATGATTCTGAAGTGAAGTAGAAAAATAAACTGGGAAGAGCATTAAAACTCTTCGATCTAACCGAGGAGGAGAATATCTTTCTAGTGAGTTTCTCACATATCTAGGAGAGAATGAGATTCTCTCTCAATGGACTCCTCCAGGAACACCACAGTATAATGGTGTGTCTGAAAGAAGAAATCGGACTCTGTTAGACATGGTCTGATCCATGATGAATTTTGCTAGCTTGCCGATATCCTTCTGGGGATATGCACTCGAATCAGCTTGTTATTTGTTAAATAGGATTCCAAGTAAGTCTGTAATTAAGACTCCATATGAGATATGGACAGGGCATAAGCCAGCACTTTCACACCTTAGGGTTTGGGGGTGCCCAACCTATGTCAAATGATTAGTCACAGACAAACTTGGACCTAGGTCTGACAAATGCACATTCATAGGGTGCCCCAAAGAGACCAAAAGATATTTTTTCTACCATGCTGATGAACAAAAGGTGTTCATCAGTCTTAAGGCAATCTTTTTAGAAAAGAAGTTTCTTGGTGAAAGAATCGTTGCCTCTAAGGTTGAACTTGATGAAATTCAACAGGTAGAAGGACCGACCCAATAGCTGAACCTGAGTTGGATTTGGTTAGATCAGATTCGAAGCCCAATGTACCTGCACCATTAAGGCGATCCGATAGAGTACCGCATCAGTCGGACAGATACTACAGTTTCTTGGTCCGAAATGGTGATCCCATCGAACTTGATGAGAAGGATGAGGATCTGATCACCTATATAGATGCAATGCAGAGACCCAATTCGGAGAAATGGCTTGAAGCCAAGAAATTTGAAATGAAGTCCGTGAAGGTCAACTATGTATAGACATTGGTTGACCCACCTGAAGGGGTTAAACCCATTGGGTGTAAATGGGTATTCAAAAGGAAAAGGGGCGCAGACGGATAGGTGGAGACCTATAAAGCCCGTCTGGTTGCCAAGGGATATTGTTAACGTTATGGTATTGACTATGATAAGATATTTTATCCTGTGACAATGCTCAAATCCATTCGGATAATACTTGCAATAGCTACCCATCTGGATCATGAGATTTGGTAAATGGATGTAAAGATAGCTTTTCTGAATGGAGAGCTGATCGAATAGGTGTATATGATACAACCTGAGGGATTTACATCCACAGATGAGTCCAAGGTGTGCAAGCTTCAGAGATCCATTTATGGATTGAAACAAGCTTCTTAGAGTTGGAACATGCATTTTGATAAGGTGATCAAAACATATGGCTTCATTAAGAATAGAGAAGAGCTCTGCATCTATAAATGGGAAAATAATCCAGTTATGGTATTTCTTGTCTTGTCATGGATGATATTCTCTTAATCGAAAATGACATCCCCGCACTGTGGGAAAAATTCAGTGCAGGGGTAAAATGGTAATTTTAAAACTTTTTCAAAATCTCTATTTTACAGTGGAAATTATTAATTAATCTAATTAATTAATAAGAATTTTTTCTACACTAGGATCTAAATATGATATATAGCATGCATGCATTTAAATTTGAAATTCGAATTTAAACAGTAAACACTTTACTGTAATGTATTCAGAACACAATACCTTTGTGTGGGTAGTAGATCGCCACAATCTGATCATCATCGGGAGAGTCTGATCATCGTGATGCAGCCACACAATGTGTCTGACCTCTGTGGATCATCCATATGAAGCTTCCGATCTGATCGACTCCTCACGAGTGTTAGCTCGTTGTAGAGCCCTTTCGATGGCCGATGCTGATCGAACTCCTTCGATCGATGTCTGTTGATTTTTTGGATGCTCTGAATCATTAGCAGATGTGCTTGAGAGGATGTTGAAGATCTCTCTAAAATTTGGTGGGCTCACGATACTCGTAGCTCACCTTCTCACTTCCCGAACTCCAGGCTGAAACCCTGAAGAACTCATTGAAACCCTGCGCACACATTTTCTTTTTTTTTTTTTCTCTCGGAAGGATATAGACCTTCACCTTGCATACAAGGATTTCTCACACCCAAATTTTCTCTCCAAAATTTCTCTTGCATACGCCCGACTCTTCTCCTCCTTTTAAAACAATGTCAAACGTCTTATCCACGTGAGAGGATAAAGATGAGTAATTGCACATTTGAATTCAAATCAAATTTTGAATTCAAATGGAAACCAATTTATCCCTATCCACTAAGGGTGTGAGAAGAGGAGGGTGTGGCTTAATTTATGCATGAGTGATTTCATGAGAAACATTTTCTCATGTAATCAATGGGGCGCTAAAAGAGGATAAGGTCAAGGCGCTAAGATTGGTTGCTCATTCAAATTCAAACTTTGTTTTGAATTTGAATGGCCAACCAATCATCCTTATCCACTCATTTGGTGCATTAAAGTAGGGTGTGAGGAGGGCTTTGTGTGAGGAAAAATTCATGAGAATTTCCTTCTCGTGAATTCAAATGGGCGCAGTGGAAGTGAGGTGGCGCAGGGAGAATGGGTCAAGGTGGTTTCATTATTTAAACCAACCTAATTGAACCAAATAAGTTAGGCCCAATTAGACTAATTTAAATCCAAATTAATAAATTCTTAATTAGGCTCAATAAAATCCTAATCAAATCAGGAATTGATTAAGCCCAATCCCTGATCAAATCAGAGACCAAACCATCTCGATGATTAGGTCAACTCTTAACCTAATCGGGTCAAACCCAACTGAATCCAATTCAATTGGACTTGATCCAAAAATAATTACTCAATCAAATTGAGTTAATTAGCGATCAAATCACTAATTAAATCTCTCATAAATATGGATTCTAAATCCGATGGGTAATCGGGCATCAGAATTGATCGATATGTAATCCTGATCGAAGAGTCCCAAACCAGTGGGACTCTTGACCCCGGTACCCAAAATGTGTGGGACTCATGATCAGAGAATCCTGATTCTCGATCACAAAGTCCCAGACGTGTAGTACTCATAGTCCATGAGCATTAAGACTCTTCATCAGCCATCAGATCAGATAGGAACCTCTAATGTGTGTGACCCCGCAGGTTCGAACCTAAGCCGGTAGCACAGAAACCAATTCCTGTACTAATCGAAGTGACCATCTAGCAATGGTACCCGATGATTGGATAGGTTGAATAGTTGCAATTGCAATACTCAGAACCTACGTAAATATGGTTACTGTATAATTCATCCTTTTGACCTCTGTGTTTAGGATGACTCAGGGTTAAACTATCAACCCTGATTAGATCATCCGAATCGTGCTCAAATCAAACAGTCCTGTGACTCCTCACAAAGACTACCCTAGCCAATGTTTTGCTAAATTGAAACACGACTGTACATAGCTTCTAAACTGGAGTGGTCAATCCCATCTTGACACACGCACCGACAAGTCAAGTACTTGACTACACCCAGCAACCTTCCATCACTGAATTAGAAATTCAGGTAGTCTAGTGCCTAAGTGCAGTGAGTTGCTTGCAAGTCACCATGGCGGTCTCAGGTTGGAGGGATATTTATACCCATATTCCATCAGAGCAAATTTTGACAGCAGAAATAGCTCCAGAGTCGGTCACATTCAGTGCAGATGTACCCTTACATCTCACCTGTATGCCATACCAGTGTCTCCACACTCATTGGTTAAGAGGACAACCAACCTATATGGCACACAACAACCTATGCTTGATAAACATTATCATCCTTGGTAACAACGTATCATTTGATCACGAATAGATTTAAGGACTAAACGACAAATTTTTCTTTGTCGAGTCTAAATAGTCCTAAGGACTTCACCACAACATAGGAGTTCATTAGAAGATGAAACATTTTGTGATGAAAAATGCTAAAATAATTTTTATTAATTTATAATTCATGTACATATATAAAAATGAGCACAACCGTCAACAGGCTGACGATTGGCTTTGGGATACTATTCCCAACAATCTCCCACTTGGCCTAAAGCCAATCGATGCAGTATCTAATACCCATCTTCGACTTGTAGTCGTCGAACTCCTTCACCGCAATGGCTTTAGTGAATGGGTCGGCCAGGTTCTCTTTTCCGTCGATCTTCAGAAGGTCGACGTCACCTCGATCTATAATTTTTCGGATGAGATGGTAGCGGCGTAGAATATGCTTCGTCTGTTGGTGTGCCTTGGGCTCCTTCGCCTGAGCAATGGCTCCAGGCTGTCACAATAGAGTAGAACTGGACCAACAAGGGAGGGTGCTACTCCAAGCTCGGTGATGAATTTTCTCTGCTGCATCGCTTCTTTGGCAGCATCTGATGCATCGACATACTCCATCTTGCAAACTGAATCAGCCACTTTGTGTTGCTTGGAACTCTTCCAGCAGATAGCCCCACCATTAAGGATAAAAATAAATCCTGACACACTTTTGCTGTCATCATGATCAGACTGGAAACTAGAGTCTGTAAACCCTATAAGTCTCAAGTCTGATTCACCATAAACAATGCACTGGTCCTTAGTATTTCTTAAATACTTCAAGATGATTTTAACAACCTTCTAGTGATTCTCCCCTGGATCAGATTGGTATCTACTCACTACCTCTAGTGAGTATGCCACATCTGGTCATGTACATGTCATGGCGTACATGATAGATCCTACTGCCGAAGCATATGGAATCCTATCCATATGCTCTCTCTTGAGGTGTTGTCGGACAATCCCTCTTCGAGAGAAAAATTTCATGGCCTATCGATAGATAGCCTTTCTTGAAATTCTCCATGCTGAACCTCTTCAGCATAGTATCAATGTACATAGACTGGGATAAACCAAGCAACTTTTTAGATCTATCCCTATAGATCCTCATCCCTAGGATGTAGGAAGCTTTTCCCAAATCTTTCATGGAGAACTGTGACGACAGCCAAATCTTTATTCCCTGTAATGCAGGAATATCATTCCTGATTAAGAGAATATCATCCACATACAATACAAAAAATACCACTACTGGATCATTAGCCCACTTATAAATGCAGGGCTCTTCTCCATTCTTAATGAAGCCATACATCTTGATTGTCCTATCACAACGTATGTTCCAACTCCGGGATGCTTGCTTAAGTCCATAAATGGACCTCTGTAGTCTGCACACCTTAGACTCATCAGTGGATGTGAATCCTTCAGGTTGTATCATATACACCTCTTCATCCAGCTCTCCATTTAGGAAAGCTGTCTTCACATCCATCTGCCAGATTTCATAGTCCAGATGGACAGCTATCATAAGCATAATCCGAATAGATTTGAGCATTGCCAAAGGAGAAAATATCTCATCATAGTCTATACCATAACATTGACGATATCCCTTGGTAACCAGATGGGCTTTATAGGTTTCCACCTTTCCGTCTACGCCCCTCTTCCTCTTGAAGACCCACTTACATCCTATGGGTTTTACTCCTTCGGGTGGGTCAACCAATGTCCACACATCGTTGACCTTTGTTGCTCCTAGATTGATTTTGATGATTACAAAGCAGATTGAAGGGATACAAATAATTTTAAAATGAAAAAGTCCTTATGCTCTTCAAGAGCAAAATCGTAATTTCACTAAAATCCTAATTTGATAGTACCATTTGGTAGAACAAATGATTTGAAATCTATTGGTGAAAATTTCATTGTGTTTGGACTTATATTCTTGAAGTTATGAAGGTTTGAAGTGCATGAGTCGACTCATGAGTCAACTCATGGCACTGTGAGCTGATTGGCACGCAAAAAATTCTCCTTGGCACGCTAGTTTTCTGGCTTGGCACGACCCATGAGTCGACTCATGAGTCGACCCCTGCTAATTTGAGCCAAGAATTTCCAGAAACGCATTCTCTGGTTTTTGCAACAGAGGTCGACTCATGAGTCGACCCCTGAAGCATGAGTCGACTCATGAGTCGACCCCTGCGACGGGAATTGTCAGCAACGACTATTTTTTTGTCCATTTTAATTGCCATTTATGCTTCCTAAAAATCCTCTAACGGCTCTTTATCTACCTAAATTATTTTCTCTTGCTTCTAATGCTACAAAATGCTTGAAATGGTGAAAGAAATTGCAGTTTAAATAGCAGATCAAATTGGAGAGAAAAAGAAGAAGATCAATCGGCAGATCAAAGAGAGAAGAACAGAAGAGAGTATCCAAAATTTGCAAGAAAAAGCCTGAGATCAACGAAAAATCCAAAAAGAAAAAGAGAGAGGATCAACAATATATCAGAGAGATTGTGAAAGAGAAAAGCAAGATCTTTCAAGGAGAGAATTCTTCACGCCTATTGTTTCAACCTTGATCTAGAGATCGTTTCAAAGCTTTCAAGAGATCTTCAATCAACAATCAACCTCTTCTCAAGCATTCAAGCGTTCATCCACTCTGAGAAAATCTGAAAAAGGGGTTCTTCATTTGAGTAAAGCTTTTATTGTTATATTTGCTCATTTAAGGAGCTGTTATTGTATTAATCTATGCTCTAAATTTTCTAACTCTTTGTGAGTTTTTGTTCTTATTTTTGGAGGATTTCCAAAATAAGGAAAGGTTGATCCGAACCTGAAATCGGAGTGTTTTGGGTTTACTTGTACCTGGGAAATAAGTGATCTAGCTTGGGATAGCTAGTGTCGGAGTTTCCGACGTCTTGTATTCTAGCTTGGGATAGCTAGTGTCGGAGTTTCCGACGTTTTGTATTCGGGTTGAATACAAAGGATAGTGGATTAAAATTCCCAAGTGGGATCTTGGGGAGTGGATGTAGGTGCAAGGTTAGCACCGAACCACTATAAATCCTTGTGTTTGTGGTGTGCTTTATCGCTTTATCTTATTTCTTTATTATATCCTTGCTATACTGCTTTAGGTAATTAATATTGATTTAAAGCCATTATTTTGTTCTTCATAAGTTATCTGTTGGGCTTAAAATTTTTAGAAACCCAATTCACCCCCCCTCTTGGGTTGCATAGCTGGGCAACAAGTGGTATCAGAGCCGGTGCTCTAGCCCTTCTTTGATCTAATAATCAAAGAGCCAAAGATCTATGGCAACCCATGTTGGTACTTCTCTAGCCGAGGGGCAATCAACAAACCGACCTCCACTTTTCAATGGGTCTAATTACACCTATTGGAAAGCTCGGATGAAGATTTTCATACAAGCACTCGACTATGATATGTGGAGTATCATAGTGAATGGTCCTCACACACCCACCAAGATTATAGATGGTGAGGAGTCAACCAAATCCGAGAAAGAATGGGATGAGGTTGACAAGAAATTGGCACAATTAAATGCCAAAGCCATGAATGTTCTTTATTATGCACTAGATGCTAGTGAATTCAATCGCATTTCTACTTGTGCATCTGCTAAAAAAATATGGGATAGGTTAGAAGTCACCCATGAGGGAACAAATCAAGTAAAAGAGTCTAAAATAAACATGCTTGTACATAAATATGAATTGTTCAAAATAGAGCATGATGAGTCCATAACTGCTATGTTTACTCGTTTCACTGATATAATCAATGGTTTAAAGAGTCTTGGCAAATCTTATACTAACAGTGAACTTGTAAGAAAGATTCTCAGGTCACTGCCAAGAACTTGGGAAGCCAAGGTGACTGCCATCCAAGAAGCAAAGGACTTGAACACTCTACCTCTTGAAGAGCTTCTTGGATCCTTGATGACTCATGAACTTAGCATGAAGCAACATCAAGAGGATGAAGTCAAAAAGAAAAGAACCATCGCCCTCAAATCCACAACTTCGCCTGATTATGAAACGGATGACTCTGAAGATGAAGATCAGGATGAAGAGATGGCTCTTATCACCCGGAAATTTAAGAAGTTTCTAAGAAAAAGAAAATAGGGGATGAGAAAGAAATTCACAAAAGGGGAACAAAGCAAAGAAAAAGAGAAAGATCAACCCCCTATATGCTACGAGTGCAAGAAGCCAGGATATTTCAGATCCGAATGTCCACAATTGAAGAAAGGTCCAAAGAAGTTCAAAAAGAAGGCAATGATGGCGACCTGGAGTGCGAGTGATGACTCAAGCTCCGACGAGGAAACCTCAACAGAACAAGCCAATCTGTGCCTGATGGCACATGAAAATGAGGTAACTTCTGAATCCACTAGTGAATTTACTTTTGAAGAATTGCATGAAGCATTCTATGATTCAATTGATGAATTAAAGAAACTAGGGAAGAAAAACAAAGAGCTGAAATTGGAAAATCAGTCCTTAGTGAAACAAGCAGAAAATCTTTCAATTGAAAAATTCACCTTGATTCAAGAAAATCAAAACTTAAAGGATGAAATGAACAAGCTGAAATCTATAGTAGATAAGTTCACCTTAAGTTCAAACAAACTAAATATGATCCTTGAAAATCAGAAAGCTATATATGATAAGGCTGGACTTGGTTATAAACCCCTGAAGAAACAAAAATTTCTGAAGGATATTTATGTAAATTATTCAAGCAACAAGTCTACAAATATTACTTGTTTTAAATATGGAAGAATAGGACATAAATCATACACATGTCTTATTAACAATCATGCAAACACAAAGAAAATATGGGTTCCAAAAGGAACCATTCTGACTAACCTGAAAGGACCCAAGAAAGCTTGGGTAACTAAGACAGAAACGTGACCTTTGCTTGCAGGTGTGTCTAGCATCCCAAGAAGGAAACAGAAAATGGTATCTTGACAGCGGATGCTCGAGACACATGACTGGTGATGAATCACAATTCATCATGCTTGATGCTAAGGATGGAGGGATGGTCACCTTTGGAGATAATGGCAAAGAAAAGATCATCGGGATAGGTAACATTGGTATCACTCCCTCCAAATACATTGAGAATGTTTTATTAGTTAAAGGTTTAAAGCATAACTTACTTAGCATTAGTCAATTCTGTGATAAAGGGTATAAAGTAAGTTTTGAATCATCTGTTTGCATCGTGACGAGTCCTATTGATGATGGCATTAAATTTATAGGACATAGGCATGGCAATATTTATATGGTAGACTTGAATGATTTAACTAAATTAGACATGCAATGCCTAGTTTCCTTAAGTGCTAAAATAAATGAGACTAGTTGGCTGTGGCATCGTAGACTTGCACACATTAGCATGCATTCTCTCTCAAAATTAATTAAAAAGGATTTAGTTCTCGGTTTGCCAAAATTGAATTTTGAAAAGGATAGAATTTGTGATGCATGCCAATTAGGTAAACAAACTAGAGTATCATTTAAATCCAAAAACACTGTTTCAACTTCTAGACCTTTAGAGCTCTTACATATGGATTTATTTGGACCAACTAGAACCACTAGTCTAGGAGGAAAATGATATGGATTTGTAATAATTGATGATTACTCTCGTTTTACTTGGGTTTTCTTTTTAGCTCACAAAAATGAAATTTTTCAAATTTTCACTAAATTTCATCGAAAAGTCACTAATGAAAAAGGGTTTTCAATTCAAAATATTAGAAGTGATCATGGAACAGAATTTGAAAATCATGACTTTGAAAATTTTTGTGATGAAAATGGAATTGGTCATAACTTCTCTGCTCCTAGGACACCCCAACAGAATGGGGTAGTAGAAAGGAAAAATAGAACCTTAGAAGAAATGGCCCGTACCATGCTTTGTGAAAGCAACCTTCCAAGATATTTTTGGGCAGAAGCTATTAACACAGCATGTTACATTTTAAATCATGCTTTAATTAGACAATTTTTAAAGAAAACCCCCTATGAACTTTGGAAAGGAAGAAAACCAAATATTGCATATTTTCATATTTTTGGTTGTCGATGTTTTGTATTAAATAATGGCAAAGAAAAACTTGGTAAATTTGATGCAAAATCAGATGAAGCAATCTTTCTAGGTTACTCCTCCACTAGTAAAGCATTTAGAGTGTTCAACAAAAGAACTTTAGTAGTTGAGGAGTCCATACATGTTGTCTTTGATGAATCTAACGATCTTCCTTCAAGAAAGAATGAGGGTGTTGATGATGCAGATCCACTAATAGAAGGTATGAAGGAGATCACTCTGAAAGACTCAGCAACTCCAGAAGACAAGGATCAAGAAGTCAAACAAAATGAGAAAGGTGAAGAAATTCAAGAACAACCTCAAGGTACAAATGACTTACCCAAGGAATGGAGGTATGTTCACAACCACCCTAAGGAGTTAATAATTGGTGATCCTATGCATGGGGTAAAAACCCGTTCTTCACTTAGAGATGTACTTAATCATTGTGCATTTGTATCTCAACTTGAACCTAAAACTTTTGAAGAAGCTGAGAATGATCATAACTGGATTAATGCTATGCAAGAAGAACTTAATCAATTTGAAAGAAATAATGTTTGGACCTTAGTGAAAAGACCTAAAGATTATTCAATAATTGGTACAAAATGGGTCTTTAGAAACAAATTAGATGAGCATGGAAATGTAATTAGAAATAAAGCAAGACTGGTTGCTAAGGGATATAATCAAGAAGAAGGAATTAATTTTGATGAAACCTTTGCACCTGTTGCTAGATTAGAAGCCATTAGACTTCTACTTGCTTATGCTTGCTTTATGAAATTCAAACTATTTCAAATGGATGTTAAAAGTGCATTTTTAAATGGATATATTTCTGAAGAAGTATATGTAGAACAACCCCCTGAATTTGAAAATCATGCTTTTCCTAATCATGTCTTTAGATTAAATAAAGCTTTATATGGTCTAAAACAAGCACCTAGAGCATGATATGAAAGGCTAAGCAAATTTCTACTAAATAATAGTTTCTCAAGAGGCAATGTAGATACAACCCTATTTATTAAAAGAAACCAAAATGATATGCTAATTATACAAATTTATGTTGATGACATAATTTTTGGGTCTACTAATGAATCCCTTTGTCAAGACTTTGCTAAGCTTATGCAGGGAGAGTTCGAGATGAGCATGATGGGAGAACTCACCTTCTTCCTCGAACTCCAAATCAAACAATCAAAAGAGGGAATCTCCATCACCCAAAGCAAGTACACCAAGGAACTACTCAAAAGATTTGGAATGGAGAACTGCAAACCAATTGGCACACCAATGAGTCCCTCAAGTAAGCTTGACAAGGATGATGAAGGTAAAAGCGTAGACTTAAAATACTACAGAGGTATAATTGGCTCATTATTGTATTTAACTGCAAGTAGGCCAGATATCATGTTTAGTGTTTGCTTATGTGCAAGATATCAATCTAATCCTAAGGAATCTCATTTGAATGCTGTTAAAAGAATCCTTAGATACTTAAATGGTACACAAACTATAGGGTTATGGTACTCTAAGGACTCACAAATTAATTTATTAGGATTTTCAGATGCTGATTTTACTGGATGTAAATTAGATAGAAAAAGCACAAGTGGAACTTGCCAATTTCTTGGAGTAAACCTAATCTCATGGTTTAGCAAGAAACAAAATTCGGTGGCACTGTCTACGGCTGAGGTCGAATACATTGCAGCCGAAAGTTGTTGTGCTCAAATCTTGTGGATTAAGCAACAACTCGAAGATTTTGGAATCAAACTTAATGAAACACCAATAAAATGTGATAATACAAGTGCCATAAATCTATCTAAAAATCCAATACAACACTCAAGATCCAAACATATTGAAATAAGACATCATTTTATAAGAGAACATGTTCAAAACAAAAATGTAATTCTTGAATATGTTTGCACTGAAAATCAATTAGCCGATATCTTTACAAAGGCCCTTAGTGAGGATAGATTCTATGAAATTAGGAGAAAACTAGGAATTCTAGATCCATTTGTCTGAAATTTCTCAATTTCCAAAGAATAGATGTCAAAAACTCTTAGAACTCAATTTTCAACATCTATCCTGGACCCAAAAGCTCAGATTTATCACTCTAAAAACTTATCTTTGAGCAAAATTCCTACTCCCAAAATTTCGAATTTTTCTAGAATTTATTTGTATTTTTTCTGAATTTTTGAACTTCATGAGTCGACCCCCATGAGTCGACTCAATGGCAAACTTGTAAATCCCACCGACTTCCATCGGGTTCATTGTTTTTAAACGGGAAACCCTGTTCGTGAGACGACTCATCTTCCCATCATCTTTCTTCCGAAAGCCATCCTCTCCAACTCTTCTTGCTCCAAATCCAAAGATCAATTCTGAGGCAATTCTCCCTCCTCCTCTCCACCAAAAATCGCCTCCTTGAAAAGGATTTTTCTGTGCTTTCTCGCAGTGATTGGCGCGGGTGGAACGTGCCCTAGAACTTCATCGTTCATTCAAAAATTCACTTCTTTTCTCCACCAAAATTCTTCTTTACTCTTTTGTGATCCCTCCTCCACTGAATTCAAGTCTTCTTGTCTGCTACTTTTTGGATATGGCTCCAAAGATGAAACTTCCCCAAAGAAGGAAATCAATCCGAGAGCCTGAGGAAATTGTCCGAAAGAAAAGGCATGCTCAGTCTTCTAGTGTTTCCACTCCAGTTTCAGTACCTGCTCAAGGTCCCTCTCAATCCTCCATAAGCCCCAGTGTAAATCCTCTTTCTGATACAAAAGTAGAAACCGGGAAAAATATAGATTTTCGGTTCTTTGAGAAAGAAGGCTTTACTTTTGCTACCAAGATCAAAAATCAAAGATGGGAACTTTATTGCTCTCTTAAGAAAGTCACCTATGTTGATCTAGTCAGAGAGTTCTACCAGAACCTAAATTATGGAAACGGGTCAGTGACTTCATCTGTCAAAGGGATTGACATATGCTTGGATTCTAGGATATTGGGAGATATACTTCAGTTGCCTAGTGAAGGATACTCATATATGAAACTCCCAATTAAAGAAGAAGGGATCAGAATTATCTTAGGAGAAGCTTTTTCAGGAAGTTTAAACAGATTGGAAGCAAAGCTACTGTCCATTGAGATGAGGGTCCTGCATCAGATTGTAACAAAACTCTTCTTTCCTAGGAGTGGTAGACATGACTTACTGTCTGGCCGAGATGTATGTGTCATGTTTCATATCATCACTCAGACCCCCCTAAACCTCCCTGCACTTATGATAGAGGCCATGAGAGAAACTTTGAATAGATCCAAGGTACACTTGCCTTATGGTATGGCCCTTACTAGAGTTTTTAGGAGGTTTGGAGTTAGCTGTGAGGGGGAGACACCTACCAAGCTCTCACATGTGGACACTTTCAACCAACACAGCCTGCACCGAATGGGAATTACAAAGACTGTTGGTGGTTGGATCAAGGGCTCTGAAGAAAGAGCTGAGGAGAGAGCTGAGGAAAGAGCTGAAGACAGAACTGAAGGCAGAGTAGAAGAAGAAGGTCCATCTTCTCCTGTACATGACTTCAGGGCAGCATCACCAGATACACAGTTCATTCCTAATACTGAGGCTGGCCCTTCTGAGTTTACTAGGATGCCCACACCAGTGTATCAGCCAGAGAGCAGAGCACCTCATTCAGAGTTCAGACTGGCTGACGATCAGATCGAGCATATTTCACAGCGTGTGGCTTCTTTGCTGTCTAGCCAGTGGAGTAGTACTTCTTTTGCACCTGGAGCTACCTCTTCTGATCAGACCATTACTCCCCACATCTCCACTGTATTTCAGATGATTTCAGATCAGTCCGTCAGGATACAGCAGCTTGAGGATACAGTCTGGAGACTTACTGGCAGAGTTCTTGACTTGCAGGGGCAAGTCCTTGCATTGGCCCATCCCCAGCCACAGGAGTCTACTATTGAGGTCACAGACCTCACTGCAGAGGCTGGCAGGCTCAGAGGAGCACTAGAAGGTGGATATGAGCTACTGAGGAAAGAGATCCGAGGATCGAGTGAGCATGCTACCACCCAGTTCACTGCTCTACTTCAATCTGTTTCCAGAGCACTGAACGTACTTGATTCTATCAGACTCATGGTATCAGCCCTAGCATCTCAGCATTCTCAGCCACCCAGTTCATCTCGCTCTCCTACTCGTGGTAGAGGCAGACGGGGTAGAGGACGCACTTCTGATCCATCATCTCCTCACCCTATATCTGATGACTCCGATCATTGACTTATCTTGATCTTTACTAGGTCCTAGGAGTTAGTATCTTGTTCTAGGATCTATACCTCGGGGCCATGTATTGAAATTAGCTGGTTGAATTTTATTTTTAAGAACTATGTATTGAAACAATTATGATATTAATGGAATCATCTTTTACCTATATTTCTACCTCTTTGTAATGATCATATTTTGGTTATATATTTTCTTCTTGTTGAAATATTGTCTTCTCCTTGTTGTTGTTTGCTGTTGATAATTGCTATATTAAGGGGGAGCAAACATCTGTGAAAAACTCTAAAGAGGAAGAAATTAAAGAATATTTCAGAAAAAGAAAAAGAAAAGTTAACTATGTTTGATGATGTCAAAAAGGGGGAGAAATTAGACAAAATTAAACAAAAATTGAAAAAACAAAAATTATGAGAAATTAAACAAAAACAAAATTGAAATTAGACAAAAAGCAAAACCCTAAATTATGAAAAAAAGGGGGAGAAATTAAACAAAAACAAAGATTGGAAGATTAAAACAAATATTGGAGAAATTAAATAAATATTGGAGAAATTAAACAAAAACAAAGATTGGAAGATTAAAACAAATATTGGAGAAATTAAATAAATATTGGAGAAATTAAACAAAAACAAGGATTGAAAGATTAAACAAAACTTTGAGAAATTTGGTATCAAAATTTGGTATCAGACAGAACTTAAACAAAAAGTTATCCATCAAAAGCAAAATCATAAGTACAATGCAAATAAGTATTTTTTTTTATGCTCTGATATATTTCAAAATTCAAACTTACTCTGATACATCTTTTGAAATTTTATTTACCTTGATACAACTTAAGAAATTTGTTTTACTCTGATACACCCTACAATTTCTTTTAACTTGCTCTGATACATGATAAAATTTAATCCGATACAGTGTGAAGGTTTCTCTGATAAATTATAACATTTGATCTGATACAGTGAGAAAGTTTCTCTGATATATATTTTTTTTTGCTCTGATACAGTGTGAAATTTTCTCTGACATTTGCTCTAATACACTGTGAAATTTTCTCTGATATATTATAAAATTTTCTTGCTCCGATACATTATAAAATCTTTTCTGATATCATTATAAAAATTATTTTTCTTGCCCTGATACATAGCAAAAGTTATTTATCTTCTCTTGCTCAAAATGATTTAATACCCTTTTCAAATCTTTAAGAAAATGGACAAACTATTTTTGCATTTATATTACATGCCAAAAGAATCATACTCTTTTCAAGCATATACACCTATAATGGATTCTTTTGAAATTAATGCATTAACATAAGTATTTTTGTTCAAATATTTTGTCATCATCAAAAAGGGAGAGATTGTTGCTCCTAGATTGATTTTGATGATTACAAAGCAGATTGAAGGGATACAAATAATTTTAAAATGAAAAAGTCCTTATGCTCTTCAAGGGCAAAATTGTAATTTCACTAAAATCCTGATTTGATAGTACCATTTGGTAGAACAAATGATTTAAAATCTATTGGTGAAAATTTCATTGTGTTTGGACTTATATTCTTGAAGTTATGAAGGTTTGAAGTGCATGAGTCGACTCATGAGTCAACTCATGGCACTGTGAGCTGATTGGCATGCAAAAAATTCTCCTTGGCACGCTAGTTTTCTGGCTTGGCACGACCCATGAGTCGACTCATGAGTCGACCCCTGCTAATTTGAGCCAAGAATTTCCAGAAACGCATTCTCTGGTTTTTGCAACAGAGGTCGACTCATGAGTCGACCCCTGAAGCATGAGTCGACTCATGAGTCGACCCCTGCGACGGGAATTATCAGCAACGGCTATTTTTTTGTCCATTTTAATTGCCATTTATGCTTTCTAAAAATCCTCTAACGGCTCTTTATCTACCTAAATTATTTTCTCTTGCTTCTAATGCTACAAAATGCTTGAAATGGTGAAAGAAATTGCAGTTTAAATAGCAGATCAAATTGGAGAGAAAAAGAAGAAGATCAATCGGCAGATCAAAGAGAGAAGAACAGAAGAGAGGATCCGAAATTTGCAAGAAAAAGTCTGAGATCAACGAAAAATCCAAAAAGAAAAAGAGAGAGGATCCACAATATACCAGAGAGATTGTGAAAGAGAAAAGCAAGATCTTTCAAGGAGAGAATTCTTCACGCCTATTGTTTCAACCTTGATCTAGAGATCGTTTCAAAGCTTTCAAGAGATCTTCAATCAACAATCAACCTCTTCTCAAGCATTCAAGCGTTCATCCACTCTGAAAAAATCTGAAAAAGGGGTTCTTCATTTGAGTAAAGCTTTTATTGTTATATTTGCTCATTTAAGGAGCTGTTATTGTATTAATCTGTGCTCTAAATTTTCTAACTCTTTGTGAGTTTCTGTTCTTGTTTTTGGAGGATTTCCAAAACAAGGAAAGGTTGATCCGAACCTGAAATCGGAGTGTTTTGGGTTTACTTGTACCCGGGAAATAAGTGATCTAGCTTGGGATAGCTAGTGTCGGAGTTTCCGACATCTTGTATTCTAGCTTGGGATAGCTAGTGTCGGAGTTTCCGACGTTTTGTATTCGGGTTGAATACAAAGGATAGTGGATTAAAATTCCCAAGTGGGATCTTGGGGAGTGGATGTAGGTGCAAGGTTAGCACTGAACCACTATAAATCTTTGTGTTTGTGGTGTGCTTTATCGCTTTATCTTATTTCTTTATTATATCCTTGCTATACTGCTTTAGGTAATTAATATTGATTTAAAGCCATTATTTTGTTCTTCATAAGTTATCTGTTGGGCTTAAAATTTTTAGAAACCCAATTCACCCCCCCTCTTGGGTTGCATAGCTGGGCAACAACCTTCATGGACTCTATTTTGAATTTCATGACCTCTAGCCATTTCTTAGAGTCGGGTCTCTGCATTGCATCCATGTAGGTGATCGGATCCTCATCGTTTTCATCAAGTTTGATAGGATCGTCGTTCCGGACCAAGAAACCATAGTATCTGTCCGGTTGACGTGGTACTCTACCAGATCGCCTTAAGGGTGCTTGAACAATGGGCTCCGGATCTGATCTAATCAAATCCGATTCAGGTTCAGCAACTTGTGTCAATTTTTCCACATGTCGAACTTCATCAAGTTCGACTTTAGAGGCAACAATCCCTTCACCAAGGAACTCTTTTTCCAAAAAGATTGTCTTAAGGTTGACAAACACCTTTTGCTTATCAGCCAGGTAGAAATAATACCCTTTGGTCTCTTTTAGGTATCCTATAAAATTACACTTGTCAGACCTAGGTCCTAGCTTGTCCGTAATTAAACGTTTAACATAAGCCGGACACCCCCAAACCCTAAAGTGCGAGAGTACTGGCTTACATCCTATCCATATCTCATATGGCATTTTGGTTACAGACTTACTCAAAACTCTATTTAGAAGGTAACAAATCGATTCGAGCGCATATCCCCAGAGGAAGATCGGCAGACCAGCAAACCCCATCATGGATCGAACCATGTCCAACAAGGTCCGATTCCTCCTTTCAGATACACCATTATGCTGTGGTGTTCTAGGAGGAGTCCATTGAGAGAGAATTCCATTCTCCCTAAGATATGTCAGAAACTCATTGGAAAGGTATTCACCTCCTCGATCAGATCGAAGAGTTTTAATACACTTTTTAGTTTATTTTTCTACCTCATTTCGGAATAGTTTGAACATTTCAAACGACTCCGACTTATGCTTCATTAAATAGACATACCCATACCTCGATAGGTCATCTATGAAGGTTATGAAGTAGAAATATCCACCTCTTGCACTTGAGCTCATGGGTCCACATACATCAGAATGTACCAGAGCCAAGAGTTCACTGGCTCGCTCACCTTTTCCAGTAAAAGGTGACTTGATCATTTTACCAAGAAGACAGGACTCACAGGTTGGAAGTTATTCATAATCACCTACTTCAAGAATTTCTTCTTGAGCCAACCTGTTTATCCTGTTCTTATTGGTATGACCTAGCCTACAGTGCCAAAGGTGGACTTCTGACATATTATCTATTCTAGGGTGTTTACCGGAGGTTTGAACTACATTAACAGATTGAAGAGTTTTAATACACTTTCCAGTTTATTTTTCTACCTCATTTCAGAATAGTTTGAACATTTTAAACGACTCCGACTTATGCTTCATTAAATAGACATACCCATACCTCGATAGGTCATCTGTGAAGGTTATGAAGTAGAAATATCCACCTCTTGTACTTGAGCTCATGGGTCCACATACATCAGAATGTACCAGAGCCAAGAGTTTACAGGCTCGCTCACCTTTTTCAGTAAAAGGTGACTTGGTTATTTTACCAAGAAGACAGGACTCACAGGTTGGAAGTGATTCACAATCACCTACTTCAAGAATTCTTTCTTGAGCGAACCTGTTTATCCTGTTCTTATTGATATGACCTAGCCTATAGTGCCAAAGGTAGACTTTTGACATATTATCTATTCTAAGACATTTACCGGAGGTTTGAACCACATTAATAGGTTATGATAGAAAGCAAATTCCATTATTAAGTTGTCCAACAAACATTATAACACCATTCAAAATGATATTGCAAACGTTTTCTTTTATTAAAAATTGATAAACGTACATGGCCAAAAGGCCTACAGAAATAATATTTAATAAAAAGCTTGGACAATAGTGACATTCACTCAGAATTACATTTCGAGAATTGATTACAAGGTTCATTATTTCTAATGCTAGAACTGGAACTTTTCTTCCATCTCCAACGTTCAGGAACCTCTTGCCTTCATCAAATCTCCTACTGACCTACAGACCCTGCATCGAATTGCAAATATGATAAGGGCTTCCGGTATCCAATACCCAGGCAGTAGTATCACAAATGAAAAAGTTGCAAGGTGTTATCATATAAGTACCTTGCATCTTCTTTGGCCTGTTCGAGTCCAGTGAGGCAATGTATAGAGGACAGTTCCTCTTCCAGTGCCCCTGCTTCTTGCAAAAGAAGCACTCCGCCTGGCTCTGGTCGGGCTTGTGCTTCTTGGTCTGATCCTATACAGATGTCTCGGCATGCAGCTGCACCTTCTTATTCTTCTTCTTCTTGTTCTTCTTTCCTTTCTTAAAGGGTCGACGATCAGAAGAAGACCCTCCCACAACATTCACCGACTCCTTATGGAGCTAGTGGTCCTTCTCAAAGTTCTGCAGCAACCCCAACAAGCCGTGGTAGTTCACTGCAGGCTTTGTCATTCGAAAATGAGTAAGGAAGGGAAGGACTTGGGCAGAGAATTAAGGATCGCATCCTTACCGAGCTGCTCATGCAGGGGAAAACTCAGTTTACTTAGGCACTCAATCATTTCGATCATGTACAGTACATGATCAGTGACTGAGGCTCCATCCCTCATCTGAGCATTGAAAATGGCACAACTAATTTTATGCCTTTCAACATCGTCAGGCGTGCCAAAAGAGTCGTTCAACATTTGAAGCATCTCCTGTGGCTGGGCATTCTCGAACCTGCGGCTGAACTCATCATTCATTGCCGCTAGCATTATGCACCGGACGGTGGTGCGGTCATTGAGCCACTTCTGGTAAGTATCTCGGACCGTCCCTCTAGCATTCAGGGCTGGCTCTTCAGGTGCTGGATCCGTTACTACATAAAGGATCCACTCATGCTCAAGGACGATTTTTAATTTTCGATACCAGCTATCGAAATTAGGTCCCATGAGCTTGTCATTATCTAATAATGACCGGAGCGACAGGGTAGTGGCCATAGCTGCATAAAGGAAAATCAGACCTATATTAGTACATAAATTATTAATACTAAAGACTTGGACTTTAGTCTAAAGTTTCTTCCAGTATTTTTACGAATTGGTAGCCTCAACCTCCAATTCAAGAAATTACTTTAATTCCTTAGTGGGTACTAGAATCCACACAGACTACACACGAGCCCAACTTTGGTTGGTCAACCCATGTGCATCTATGGGTAGGTTCATAACCAGTTGTTTCTCTAAACAACTTCTAGTAATTAATTTTGCCCCAGAACCTAATCAGTAGGCTTTGGCCTCCACTGAAAAAATCTGGTTAGGTCCAACCATTAACATGATTTGATTTGGTGAATCGGACCAATAAATGATCAAGCCTGACTTTGGTCGGCCAACCTAACCACCATCAAAAAGACTCAAACCAAATTATCATACTATGAATGATAATTCCATTAGTCAATAAGCACCAGGCCTTTGGGCCTCCAATGATTATTAAACTAATGGACTCATTATCACTTACTTAATGGGAGGCTATGACTTAGTTATCAATATAACTTAATCATTTTTAGGACCTAATAAATTTTTTTTTTTGAGGATTTTATTAAAGAATAGATGAGAAGAAAATATCCAGCTAATTTCAATCCTCCCACTGACTTCACCAAGTCAGATTAGAAAGGATTTATTAAAGCTGGCATTAGGAGCACCTAAATCAGTCAAACTGATTTACCTAATGACATGGGTGAGCCCTAATCACCAAGTGATCTAATCAAAACCTAATTCACTAGGTTGGCCAGGTAAGTGAGATCAGTGGTGGGGATAAGCCATTAACTCATCAGAGATCGAATCACTGCGAGTAGCTCCCGCTTAAAAATCACTGGTCAAACTGCCAAACTTTCCTTAGACACCAACCGGTTCATTAGTTTTAATTAGATCAACTTAGTAAATAGGGTTCCACCGCGTAGCCATGAATTAAGTCCATCTTGGTCTAGTTAAAGACATGGATCCATTCAACTACAACTATTGGAGTTGAGTCTAGAGTATTCTTGACCTAATCTAATTCAACTTTTGATTATATTTGACCAATTACTCTAATTTAGTCCATTTCTTTAAGCTAACCTTAGGTCTAACCCAATTATGGACCTAATCCATCTAACCCATTGACCCACAAGTTTATGTAATTGTCTTAGGTCTTAATTCATAATTCTAGACCTACTAAACAACACTTAATTCTTTTAATTAAGTATTTGGGTTGATGGGTCAGGGTTTGGCATTTCGAAAATAATTTTAAATTTGAAAGGTTTTATTTTTTGTTCACCAAATATGTTGACTCATTACACAAATAGATCAGCACATTTCATAAATAGCAATCCTATTGCTAATTACATAATAAAAAATAACTCAATCAAAATAAATCATGAATATTTTTTTCGCTACTTCATTTACATGGGATATAATTGCATCGGCACCCCTACCGCCATAGGAGACCCTATCGAATGGGAAGAGAGGGCCTTTAAACCCTACTTTTCTCCTATGATCGGACGGCCATGGCAACCAACCCAATTCGATTACTTGCTACTTGGATCAAGTATATCTAAATATACCAATTTCAAAATTTAAATTTTAAATTTTAAATTTTAAATTTTAAATTTTGAATTTCAAATTTTAAATAAATTTCAAATTTCAAATTTTGAATTTCAAATTTTGAATTTAAATTTTTGAATTTTGAATTTCTAACAACTTTCAAAATTCAAATTTTAAATTTTAAATTTTAAATTTTAAATTTAAACTTTTAGATTACAATTTAATCTATGCATGCAAATATATATATCATATCTAAGAACCCGCTCTGATACCATTTGTGGGAAAAATTCAGTGCAGGGGTAAAATGATAATTTTAAAACTTTTTCAAAATTATTATTTTATAGTAAAAATTATTAATTAATCTAATTAATTAATAAAAATTTATCCTACATTGGATCTAAATATGATATATAGCATGCATGCATTTAAATTTGAAATTTAAATTTGAACAGTAAACACTTTACTGTAATGTGTTCAGAACACAATACCTTTGTGTGGGTAGTAGATCACCAATCTAATTACTGTCGGAGAGTCTGATCATCGTGATGTAGCCACACAGTATGTCTAGCCTCTGCAGATCATCCACACGAAGCTCTCGGTCTGATCGACTCCTCACGAGTGCTAGCTCGTTGTAGAGCCCTTTCGACGGCCGATGCTGATCAAACTCCTTCGATCAATGTTTGTCGATTCTTTGGATGCTCTGGATCATTAGCAACATGCTTAAGAGGATGTTGAAGATCTTCCTAAAATTTGGTAGGCTCATGACACTCGTAGCTCACCTTCTCACTTCCCGAACTCCAGGCTGAAACCCTGAAGAACTCACTGAAACCCTGCGCACACTTTTTCTTTCTTTTTTTTTCTTTTTCTCTCGAAGGATATAGACCTTCACCTTCCACACAAGGATTCCTCATACCCAGATTTTCTCTCCAAAATTTTTCTTGCACATGCCCCACTCTTCTCCTCCTTTTAAAACAATGTCAAATGTCTTATCCACGTGAGAGGATAAAGATGAGTAATTGCACATTTGAATTCAAATCAAATTTTGAATTCAAATGGAAACCAATTTATCCCTATCCACTAAGGGTGTGAGAAGAGGAGGGCATGTCTTAATTTGTGCATGAGTGATTTCATGAGAAATATTTTCTCGTGTAATAAATGTGGTGCTAAAAGAGGATAAGGTCAAGGCGCTAAGATTGGTTGCTCATTCAAATTCAAACTTTATTTTGAATTTGAATGGCCAACCAATCATCCTTATCCACTCATTTGGTGCATTAAAGTAGGGCATGAGGAGGGCTTTGTGTGAGGAAAAATTCATGAGAACTTTCTTCTCGTGAATTCAAATGGGCACAGTGGAAGTGAGGTGGTGCAGGGAGAATGGGTCAAGGTGGTTTCATTATTTAAACCAACCTAATTGAACCAAATAAGTTTGGCCCAATTAGACTAATTTAAACCCAACTTAATTAGATTAATTAGGCTCAATAAAATTTAATCAAATAGGAATTGATTAAGCCCAATCCCTGATCAAATCAGGGACCAAACCATCTCGATGATTAGGTCAACTCTTAACCTAATCGGGTCAAACCCAACTGAATCCAATTCAATTGGACTTGATCCAAAAATAATTACTCAATCAAATTGAGTGAATTAGTGATCAAATTATTAATTAAACCTCTCATAAATATTGAGTCCAAATCCGATGGGTAATCGGGCATCAGAATTCATCGATATGTAACCCTGATCGAAGAGTCCCAAACCAGTAGGACTCTTGACCCCGGTACCCAAAATATATGGGACTCATGATCAGAGAATCCTGATTCTCGATCACAGAGTCTCAGACATGTAGGATTATAGTCCATGAGCATTAGACTTTTCATCAGCCATCAGATCAGATAGGAACCTCTAATATGTGTGACCCCGCAGGTTCGAACCTAAGCCGTAGCACAGGAACCAATTCCTGTACTAATTAAAGTGACCATCTAGCAATGGTACCCAACGATCGGATAGGTCGATAGTCACAATCCAACACTCAGAACCTATGTGAATATGGTTACTATATAATTCATCCTTTTGACCTCTGTGTTTAGGATGACTCAGGGTTAAACTATAAACCCTGATTAGATCATCCGAATTGTGCTCAACTCAAATAGTCCTGTGACTCCTCACAAAGACTACCCTGGTCAAGGTTTTGCTAAATTGAAATACGACTGTACACAGCTCCTGAACTGGAGTGGTCAATCCCATCTTGACACACGCACCGATAAGTCAAGTACTTGACTACACCCAACAACCTTCCGTCACTGAATTAGAAATTCAGATAGTCCAGTGCCTAAGTGCAGTGAGTTGCTTTCAAGTCACCGTGGCGGTCTCAGGTCGGAGGGATATTTATACCCATATTCCATCGGAGCAAATCTTGACAGCAAAAATAGCTCGGAGTCGGTCACGTTCAGTGCAGATGTACCCTTACATCTTACCTGTATGCCATACCAGTGTCTCTACACTCATTGGTTAAGAGGACAACCAACCTATATGGCACACAATGACCTATGCTTGATAAACATTATCGTCCTTGGTAACAACATATCATTTGGTCGTGAACAGATTTAAGAACTAAATGATAAATCCTCCTTTATCGAGTCTAAACAGTCCTAAGGACTTCACCACAACATAGGAGTTCATTAAAAGATGAAAATTTTTTGATGAAAAATACCAAAATAATTTTTATTAATTCATAATTCATGTACTTATACAAAAATGAGTACAACCATCAACAGGCTGACGATTGGCTTTGGGACACTATTCCCAACACGCACTACAGAGAATAAAAGTTTGGTTGTCATCGCAGTTCTCCATGAAGGACTTGGGTGAAGCATCCTACATCCTAGGGATGAAGATCTATAGGGATAGATCTAAAAAAATGCTTGGATTATTCCAGTCCATGTACATAGACACTGTGCTGAAGAGTTTCAGCATGGAGAATTCCAAGAAGGGCTATCTACCGATAGGCCATGGAATTTCTCTCTCTAAGAAGGATTGTCCGACAACTTCTGAAGAGAGAGAGCATATGAGTAGAGTCCCAAATGCTTCGACCGTGGGATCTATCATGTATGCCATGACATGTACAAGATCAGATGTGGCATACTCACTAGGAGTAGTGAGTAGATACCAATCTGATTTTGGAGAAAACCATTGGAAAGTGGTTAAAGCCATCCTTAAGTATTTAAAAATACTAAGGACCAATAGTTAGTTTATGACGAGTCAGATCTGAAACTTATGAGGTTCACAGACTCCAGCTTTCAATCTAACCATGATGACAGCAGAAGCGTGTCGGGTTATATCTTTACTCTGAATGGTGGAGCTATCTACTGGAAGAGTTTCAAGCAACATACTGTGACAGACTCTATTTGTGAAGTGGAGTACATCGTAGCATCGGATGCCGTGAAGAAAGCTGTGTGGCTGAGAAAATTCATCACCAAGCTCAGAGTAGCACCCTCCCTCGATGGTTCAGTCCTGCTCTACTGCGACAGCACTGGTGCCATAGCTCAGGCGAAGGAACCCAAGCACACCAGCGGATGAAGTGCATTCTGCACCGCTTCCACCTAGTCTGAGAGATCGTGGATCGAGGTGACGTCGACCTTCAGAAGATCGACAGAAAGGAGAACTGGCTGACCCCTTTACTAAAGCCCTGACGATAAAGGAGTTCGACAACCACAAGTCGAAGATGGGTATTAGATACTATGTCGAGTGGCTTTAAGACAAGTGGGAGTTGTTGGAAAATATTCCCAAAAATCAAACGTCAGCCTGTTGACGGTTGAGCAATCTTGTATGGTAATTGATTTGTTAATAAATAAAATATATTTGTTGTTTTCATCATAAGCTTTCATCTTCTAATGAACTCCGTTGTTATGATGAAGTCCTTAGGACTATTTAGATTCAATAAAGAGAGGATTTATCGATTAGTCCTTAAAATTGTTCATGACCAAATGATAGGCCGTTAATAAGGACGACAGCTTCTATCAAGCATAGGTCCTGTAGGCCATATGGATTGATTGTCCTCTTAACCAAGGAGTGTGGAGATACTGGTA
Organism: Elaeis guineensis; assembly: GCF_000442705.2. NCBI lineage: Eukaryota > Viridiplantae > Streptophyta > Magnoliopsida > Arecales > Arecaceae > Elaeis > Elaeis guineensis. Next base: position 1,206,211 of record NW_027332422.1, read on the forward strand.
TGGCATACAGATGAGATATAAGGGTACATCATCATTGAACATGACCAATTCTAGAGCATTCTGCTGTCGAGAATGTCTCTGATGGGATATAGGTAAAAGTGTCCCTTAGACCTGAGATCACCTCAGTGACTTGCAAGCAACTCACTGTGCTTTGGTACTGGACTAACTAAATTTCTAATTCAGTGATGGAAGGCTTCTGGGCATAGTCAAGTACTTACAAAGTTAGAGTGTGATCGAGATGGGATTGACCACTCCAAGAGTTGGAGAAGAATGAGTTACTGTATTTCAATTTAGCAAAACCTTGGCCAGGATAATCCATCAGATGGATTTGATATTTTGAAATACAATGTGGATAACCTGATCAGAGTTGATAGTTGAACTCTGAGGTATCCTATGATTATTTTGATCAAGGGAATGAATTATATGAAACTATATCTGCATGGGTTCTAAGGATGTTGTTCTACACATTCGACCTATCTGATCGTCGTGTACCATTATTAGATAGTCACTTTGATTGGTATAGAAATTTAATCATGTACTATTGACTTAGGTTCGGACCTATGAGGTTACACACATTAGAGTTCATGATCTGATCGGATGGTTGATCAATGATTAAGAATCATTCTAGGGTTAAATAATCAATACAATTGACATTTAACCTAGTACAAGTGTTGCAGGAGGATCGATTAGCAATTCGATTGCTAATTGACTTAATTTGATTAAACCAATGGGCTGAGATTAAGTCTAATTAAATATAATTTAATTATATTTAGTTTGGACTTGATTGGATCAAATCCAATTAGTTTATTGGATAAGCAGTGCAAGAAAAAAACTAGTCCTAGTTCAATTAGGACTTGGATCAACCTAATTTCTAATTTGATTAGAAAATTAAATCAGATTTAAATTTAATTTAATCTGATTAAATTAGATTTTTAATTGGATTAAGATATATTTTAATTAAGTTGATCTAATTTTGGTTTGATTTTGTTTGAGAAACCAAATCAAAACAAATCATAAGATAGAATCCTAGAAAGACTTGGATTCCATCTTGCACCGCATAAGCCCCCCCCACGCCCTCTCTCTTATTCCACGCCAATCTTTTCTTATTTTGTGTGACAAAAGCCCTCTCCCAGGTTTTTCCTACATCCAAAAGGTTTTCTCTCTTCTTTCATACATGGAAAGTTGTTGTGGATCAAATCAAAGTAGGAATAAGTTTGGATTTCAAATTCTATAAGATAGAGTTTTTGAAATCCAAAACTCTTTCCTTTTTGCATCGAATTTATCCAGATTTTTTTTGGAATTTTTTGGCTTTTAGGGCACACATTGTGCATACTATTCTGGTAGTCCATGCATGAAAATAAGGAGGAGGTGCCCAAGAGTTGGGTGCCCCTTATCTTGCCATGTTTGGGTAAGCCTTAACTAGGTATTTGACCTAGACAAGGACTCTATCATATCTCTCTTTATAAAATGGTTTCTTCATGAAATTTTTGGAGAACATAGAGATTTGAGAGACCTTTGGGGATCCAAAAATTTGAGAGAAAGACCTTTAGGTCATGGAGATATAATAGACAGAAGATAGGGTGTCTAGGAGAGAGTAAAGAGAAGAAAAAGAGGGTCTTCTTCTAGGGTTGTTAGTTTCATCTCTTTCCTTCCTCCATCTTGAGTTTTTCTGAGAGTGTCTCAGATCTAAAACTCTCCTCCTACTTTCATCTTTGAAGAGCCCAAATCAAGAAGAAGGAGGCACCTGATCAACCATCGAAGAAGGATCAGTGCAGTACTAGCATACTGTGCTGATTTCCTGAAGCAGGATTTCTGATCGAGATTCGTGGACTCATGTGGATGACTCCTAAGATCGGACGCATGTGCAGTTTGCAACATCATCCTCAAGTCCAGATCAGAAAGGTTAGACTATCTAACTTGCAAGGTAATAGATCTGATCTATTGTTTAATACATACATTAGATGTAGTATAGAAATATGTTGATATGATCAACATGTAGCTCATGCTCTATATATTTTAATTTTTGATTTAATGCTATGTAATAATCATGTAATAGGATCTTAGATCTAGATATTCTCTAATTTTAGAAAATAAATTTTGATTTATTTTAGTCTTCCACTGCCTAATCTTGAAAAAGTTTCAAGATCTAACCCTGAAACCCTAGATCTGGTTCCTTCACTTCCATATTTGAAACTATTCCAAGTTGGATAAGAACCCAATAAAAATGGATCCAATCCCATTAGATCAAAGACAACCGGTCTAGGTTAGCTCAAACACTTTGATCTAAATCAATTTCAAAACTTGGGTTAATACAATATGCTAGCATATCAAATTAATCTTTAAATTTATATTAAATCTTAATTAAATTAGACCAATGCCAAATCTCAAAGTATGTGATCTATTGGATTCTAAATCTAGCCAGCAGTAGACTCAAACTTTTGACGTAACCCTAATTAGGTTAGTCAAAAAGTCCCAATCAACTAGGACTCTTCCAAATTGATTCTTAAATTAAACTCTTTTAATTCTGACAAGTTTACAAGTCAAGATAGATATTTAGCAATGTGTCATAACTATCTAAAAGATTTAAAATTTTGATAAAAAAATATCAAAATATCTTGTAGTGGCAAGTTATCGTATAATTCAATCTTTCTGTCAAACAACATCCCAGATGAGCTATGGATATAAAAATATATCAAACCTAATTACTTATCTATATGTATCTCGATCAGAAGATGATGATCAGTTGATGATACATTAATTTTTTTTTTAATTATCATCTTGCTTTGGTAAAGACTTCGAGAATCATTGACCTATGAGATCACATAGGATTTTCGCTCCCTTATTAGGAGTGACTGATCCCTTATTGATCACTCACAATCTTGATGCATACTTCATCATATCTAGAATACCCCATATAAGGATCAAAGAATCAAATTAGAAAATGAACCAAAATATGCATTCATGTACACAAGGTACCATAGCAATCTCAAGTCAAAGGATGACTTACACAACTTCCACTAGAGAATCATCAGTTAACATGTAAATAAGACTCTATCTAATATTCTCTCGCAGATTTATTTAGTGAACTCATTCTCTAATGAGCACTCATATTTTTGTATTAGTGTCACCACACAAGTGATTGTGAGATTAACCACCATCATTTTGAGCATACATAGGACATACCAGTCTTATCGGTATCATTGATCTCTGACTCAATAACCAACGACTAAAAATATTTTAGATCATCACTATCAAGGATTTAAGCCTCACTGGCATGATCTCATCACGGTCCTATAATTATTGCCCAAACATATGGGGTTCATTATAATCTTAAGAACAAAAAGCTGTAACATATAATGAATCAAAAATATCTATTTTATTAATAATATTAATATCAATTATATGAGTCTGAAAGATAAATTATAAAAAATATTCTATTGCATCCATATGTGATTGGCTTGTAGGGTATTATTCTTTTACAAGTCATGTAGCCAACTGAAGATCGAAGTCTGTCTTTAAAAGATAGGGCTCAGGTATATGGCAGATTGACCTTAGCACAAGTGAAGTCTATTAGATGTATACCCTAGAAGCCAATCTTGACTGATGCATACCTTTCTTTAGGGCATATTTTTGTACTTATCAGATAATTTTTTTATTACCAATTATATTGTATGTGTCTATAATTTATCCTAAAAATTAATAAAGATGATTTTGTATATTCTTAAGGTGTTGAGAATTTGAGACATACATTATTAGTGGTTAATTTCTAAATACTCTCAAATATAGGATCGTCATGAAGGACAGTAATCAATCCATTTAGATCGATGCACAGATCACCTCCTTGCTGGATGATGAGTTTTGAGTCTATGGTGTAGGGACAATAGGGTGAGAGTGCAGATGGTTGTTAGACAATAACTTGTACTGAGTATGATCAACATGAGAAACCACTTAGATGTCTACTCACTTGTTAGTAGTTTTCTCAATGCTGCAATGGTGTGACTCATTCTTTGATCTGTGGTGTATTGATTATTCGCAATGAGGCTATTTAGTTTGATTGCACATTTCTTTGGTCCCTAGTTATTTGGATCTTTACTGTGTATGTTAGCTATAGTAGATTCAGATTTGCTATTTGAGTAGGATGTATCTAGATAGTATCTATCAAACTTGGTAGAAAAGGTGTAGTCCTATGCGATTTTTGAGATTAAGTTCTGAAAATATTTGGCCAGAGTAAGTGTGAATACTGGAAAAGAGTTTTACGAGATTCACAAATAATTCGAGTCAAGCCAATCTAGCATATGACTGATGATGGAGTTTGACGAGTTCTCCATGACCTCCATCTAGTTGGAACTCACGATAAAGGGACTGTATCATACGGTAATTGCACCTAGATATTTATTCTTTTATTTTGCTAGGTTGTCACTACATGCTGCTAAACATCACTAATGGATTGTGAAAACTTACTAGGATCATTTTCGGATCAACAATCCTTATTGGGGTGAGTTGAAATCATTCCAATCTATCGAAAGAAGTTTCAATGATACTATGATGGAGATCACAGTATGTCTCACTATCAGATAGAATAGAATCTAACGTGTTATATACAAAAGAAGCATAACCTAATCAATAGCTTGTATCACATTCAAATTATCAATTGGATTGATGGTTTGAATTTTGAAAACTGCTAATTTATAAATGTTACAGATGTAGCAATTGCTAATTGTTAGCACAAGAACTTAATTACAAATATTATAGTTTAATTGAGACTGATTAAATTATGGATCAAGTTTTAATTAATTTAAATCAGATTTAATTTAATTGGGCTTGATTTAATTTAATGCTAGTTGGGTTCAATTATTTAAATCAGATTTGGATTTCAATCCTGATTGGATTAGGTTTAACAGTCTTTTAAATTCAATTCAATTTGAAATCAATTTTAACTCGATTCGTACTCAATTTGAACCAAATTGTCCCTGACCTTTATGCCCAGATTCTTTGGGCTTCTCTCTCCACTTTGCATGATGATAAAAAGGATGGGTGGTGATTTTCATGTTGAGTTTCTTGCATGCATGCGTGAAGGTTATGGAGAGGTAGTTATTTGGTTTCTTAATTAGTTAGGACTCTTATTTGGATAAGAGATAAAGCCTAACTAATTAACTTAATTTCTAACTAATTTTGGCATGGGAATGAAGGTATTTTGTGTGACAAAATTATAAAGGGAAGAGTTTTTTGCATGAGCTTGTTATGTGTATGTTGTGTGCGCTAACAATCTTGTTCCCTCTTTCTCATCCACGCCAACAACTCCTTGTCCCCTCCTTTCCACACCCCTGTTCCAACTCTAGATAGAGATCTAGAGAAGCCTTAAAGAGAGGAAAAGAAAATCAAGAAGGGTTCTTGATTTTTTTTGATGGTTAGGATCAATCTCCTAAATCCTATATAGGGCTCCTTCAACTAATATAAGGAAAAGGGCCAGATCCAAAGCTGAGGAGAGATGTCTACAAGATGCTAGCACATTAATGGCTTTGATGCTCCGATCAGACATCTCCGTATGGATACAATAGAGATCAGATGCTTGCACGACTATGACTAAAAGTTGAACATCCACAGGATCCAAAACAATTAGGTATGGAGATCGAATCCTTGTTCGCTTGTTACTTTTTGGTTTTATTTTCAAATTTTAGATTTTTGATAATGTGTTCGTATCAAGATCCTAAGCATGATTTTAGATCTAATTTGGTATGTGATTTAAATTAGAAGGGTTTTAATTTATTTTATTTCTGCTGCATAAATTCTAGTTTATCAAACTTTTTAAACTATACGTATGAAACCACCGCACTTACTAATAGGTTGTTAGTGTCTTCTCTCTTTTTTTGTCCAAGAGTTGGATATAGATTTTTCTCTTCCTTTGTCCAAAAGTTAGACATGCATTTTTTAGATCTCTAGCGTAGAGATCTTATGCGTGGATTTTAGGAAGAAAGAGAAAAAAATATTCTTCTCATGATCTCTAGTGTAGAGATCTCTATCGTCCTTTTTTCTTCTTCTTATCTAAGAGGGTCTTGAGAAAAAAGAAGAGTCATCTTCAACCATTAAGATGCAATCTCTAAAAGATTTCTAGCACTTCGATGAGATCAAAAAGCTTCTGATCAGATCGAGTCTCATGTGGATATTCATAGAGGTCGGATGCTTGTACAGCTTCAACAAATCTTCTGAAGATATTCAAGATCATCGATCCATGGTGTAGATCGATCTGTGCAAAGGTATGAAGATATGATCTTCTTTATTTTTTTTATTAGATTTTTTTATCTGAATCCTATGTCATATATTTAGATCTTGTTACATGATTTTAAGATTTGATCTTATCTATGCTTAGATTAAAATAGTTTTAATCTAAATTTTTTAAATTTTCACTGTGCATGTGTTTTAAAAATTTTTACATGCATGAAATCATAAAATTTTAATAGTAATATAAGAGCTATGTCATATGCATGAGATTAGAATTTAGATTTGAAATCTGTAGAGAAAAATTTGATTTAAAAATTTTTGATGTTGTTCTAATATAAAGTTGTCCTGTCATAACTTGTTATCTGTATAGTTATTCTAGAATAATATTAAAAATTTTTGATTAAAAATAAAATTTTAGATCTATTTTTTTTATATATGTGATATATATTTTATTATTTAGATCTAAAAAAAATCTCAAGATCATTTTTGATTCATTATTGTTGGATGTATATCCTAGAAGCCAATCTTAGCTGACGCATATCATATTCAAGGATATGATTATGTACTTAAAAGGCACTTATATTATCATTCATATTTTATGTATCTATGAATCATCCAAGATATTAATAAGATAATGATATATATTCTCAAAGAGTTAAGAATTTGAGACATGTATCATTGATGGTTAATTTCTAAATTACTTCTGATCATAGGATCATCATGGGGATGGTGATTGATCCGAATAGACCAGTGCACAGATCGCTTCCTTCAGATAGATGAGTCTCGAATCTGTAGTGTAGTGACACTGGACCGAGAGTGTAGGTGGTTATTAGAGAACAACTAGCACTGAGCGTGACCAACACGAAAAGTTTTATGGATGTTTGCTCACTCATTAGTGACTTTCTCATTGCTGCAGTGGTATGACTGTCCTTTGACTTGCAGTGCTACAGTTGCTCGTAGTGAGACTACTGGAGTTTGATTGCACATAAATATTGACTCAATGAGATTTTGTAGTAGATATTGGCGACAGTTGTTCACTGTAGGAGTAGGATGTGCACCTAGAAGGAATCTATCGATCCTAGCTAAAGGGAGTAGTCTTATGAGATTTAAGAAGCTGAGTCCTTAAGTCTATGACCATAGTAGTATGATTAATGGAAAAGAGTTTTCATGAGAATCACACAATAGACTTGAGCTGATTGAATCTATCATATGACCAATAATGAGATTTGACGATTCATCCACGACCTGTCATCTGATCGAGACTCACGATAAAGGAACTGTATCATACGTTAACTGCACCAAGAGGTTTATCACCTTTTATTTTGTTAGGTTATCACTACATATTGCTAGGTATCACTGATGGATTGTGAGATCCACGAGCATCATCTTAATGATCGATGATCATTGATGGGTAGAGTTGGAATGGTTCCAATCCATTCAAAGGAGTTTTGATGATATTATGATAGGAATCATAATATATCTCACTACCAGATAGAATAGAATCTATGAAGTCACACATAAAGAGACTTTTGACAAATTAGATGGTTGAATTATGATTATGACTCACGATAGGATTTAATTATCAATTTGATTGATAAGTAATCCAATACAAAAGTTGCAATTAAGTAATTCACTAAAGACTTAGTAAGTTATAGGAGGATTAATTAGCAATTGAATTGCTAATTGACTTAATTTAATTGAGCAATGGGACTTGCATCAAGTCTAATTAAATTAGATTTAATTTGACTTGACCTGGGTTTGATTTGATCAAGCCTAATTGGGTTATGAGATAATAAAATTACATGAAAGAATATTTTTTGTTGAATTAAAATTTAGATTTGACTTAATTCTTAATTAGACTATGATCTAAATAAGAGTGTTTGAGTTTTTATTTGGACTAAAAAATTTTTTCTTCATGGGTGCACTAAATCCTAATCAGATTAGGATTAAATTAAGTTTGACTCAAGCACCAAGAAAGAGTCCAAAAAGACTAGGACTCCTCTTCTAATTAGGTAATGTCTAATCTAAATAGTTTGGACTCCTAATTAGATTTGAATTTCAATCTATTTGGGTTTAATCAATTCTTAATATGATTAGAATTTGTTAGAGTTTAAATTAGTTTAAATCAGCCACCTAAAGAAGAGTCCTAAGTGGATTAAACTCTCCCTCCATGCGCCAAAAACTAGCCCCACACCCTACATTGTCTAGCACCTATTTTTTCTCGCTTTTTGCATGAGATTTTAGCATGAAAGGAGTTCACACCATCTGATTTTTCTATGTGATGTGGGTGCAAAAAGATGAAGGGTGGGCGGCATCAAAATTGCTAGAGTCCTAGGAGAATTGGACTCTTATCTTCTACCAAAACATTATCTCTTCTTCCTATTTAAGCCATGCATCATATGGGACATTTGATGGCTGATTGTGATTAGATTTGAGATGCCAAAACCAGAAGAGAGGCATGCATGAAAAATCATAGGGAGAGGGTGCGACATAGAGGTGGAGGGCATGAGATAAGGTGGTTGCTTCTATCCCTTCTTTCTTACCAACAACCAAAGGTTGGATTTTAGGTCCTCTTCTCTCTCTTTTGTCCTAGTTTGGACATGGACTTTTCTTCTTTTTTTTGTCCAAGAGTTGGACAAAATTTTTACATCACTAGCGTAGAGATTTGGTGCATGAGTTTTAGAAAGAAAAAAGAAAAAAAAATTCTTCTCATGATCTCTAGTGTAAAAATCATTATCCTCCTATATTCTTCTTCTCTAAGAGTGTCTTGAGAGAAAAAAAGATTTTTCAACCATCAAGATGTGATCTCTATAAAAGAGCTAGCACCTCGGTGAGATCAAGAAGCTTCAGATCAGATCAAAGTCTCGTATGGATATCCATAGAGGTCGGATACTTGTGCGGCTTTAAGAGACTTCAGAAAAAATCCATGATCATCAGTTTGTAGTATAGATCGACTCGTACCAAGATATGAAGTTTATTTATTTATTTTTATTTAATTTCTATATCTAAATCCTATCTCAGATATGTAGATCCTGTTTATGGTTTTAAAATTTGATCTTATGCATGCTTAGATTAAATTAGATTTAATTAAAATTTTTAAAATTTCTACTGCGTATTTATTTCAAAATTTTTGTATACATAAAACCATGAAACTCCAACAGTGGTATCAAAGCCACATCATATGCATGAGATTAGGATTTAGATCTAAAATCTGTAGAGAAAAATTTTAGATCTAAAAATTTTTTATGTTGTTCTGACATAAGGTTGTCCTGGCATAACTTGTTATACTGTATGGTTGTCTTAGAATGATATTAAAATTTTTAATTAAAATAAAATTTTAGATCTAATTTTTCAGCATATATATGATATATCTTTTATTGTTTAGATCTGAAAAAAGTTTCAAGATCTATTTTGATTCGTATATATGATATATGAAAGCATGTTTAGGGCTGAAATCTGTTTCTACAACCTGAACTTATTCATGTATATGATATATATTTGTATGTATGATCTGAAAATTATTTCAAGATCATGCTTACTTTTTATGTAAAGAATTTAGATCTAAAAATTTTAATTTAAGATCTGAAATTAGTGTTTATGCCTGAGGAATTGGTCATGGATAGATCAAATTAGGTCATGTAATTGGATTATATCTAAGATTTTCAGATTTGATCATATTGGGTTTAAATCGATTTAGCAGTTGATCAAACCAAGTCAATTGTTGATTAGGATTAGATCAATAGAGCTTAAGATCATACAATTATTATTGATCGAATTGATTGATACCCATATGTAGAATCAATTAACCTAAGTATTTAATTTGGCTCTATGGCTCGAATCTAATTCACCTAAGCTAACCTATTTGGATCAATTAACCAATTGGTGTTTAAAGTAAGTAATTAAAAGATGGTTATTTAATTGATTTCGTTCGCTGACCTCATCAATTTATTGGTGTCTAAGGAAAGCAACGGGAAATCCCCACCAATCTTCACTTATCTAATCAATTTGGAAGATTGAGTCTTAAATATGGTTGCTTAGCAATTTGATTTAGCCCATGCCAATTAGATCAATCAAGTGATGGCTGATTAGATGAGACCTAAACCCAAACCTCTCTAGGAATATGAAATCCAATGGTCTTCCATCATTGTAGATGTGCGGGCTGCTACCGACGTTGATTGTTCTTGACTGATTATAGTGGTTTAGTTGCATCGAGAACACACAACCACTCTATTAGCAAAGAGTTGCTCCAGGATAAAGATGGGGTTGGATCCAATAACTATTAGGTGAGGGATCCAATGATGTCTTTGCACCTACTTATGAATGATGGATCTAACTTAACTAAGAAGTGTGGGCAATAATTGTTAGGTGAGTCCACATGACTTAGAGACCAAATAGCTACAATATGCTTAGAGAAGTATCTGGACAAAAAGTTATCCACGCATCGGTGTGTGTGTTATCAATAACTGTTAGGTGAGGTGCACGGCATCGATGGGATCGTGCGCTCGCTAAAAATTTAGTTGTCGCGTTAGAGTTTTCATTTCTCCACCCGCAGAGTGTGGGAGATCTGATAAAATAATGAGAGTTTTTTTTTACATCTAAAAGTTTTTAGAGAAAATTATGAAATAAGTACAAATATATAATTAGAATCTTTGCTCTCTGATGTTTATTATGTCAGCTTCCAACCCTTTAGCTCAAATCCTAGATATCAACTATTTAACCAAAACCAAATACATAGATTGGCTTCAAAACCTAAAAATCATTCTTAATTTTAGAAAAGTAAACAATGTTCTCTATCAAGTTATTCTAATGTTAATAGCCTATCCAACCCAAAGTCAACGAGCTATATTTGATGAGTGGATGGACAATGATAATAAAGATAGGTGCTATATGTTGAAGTCCATGTTAGATGAACTCCAACATATGCATGAGCACATGTTCACTGCCAACGACATACTGATTTATCTACAAGTATTGTAAGTGATCAGAGTCACACAATATATGAGATGCGTGATGGGCAATCAGTTTATGATCGTTATTTGATGATGATCAAAGATATTAAGGAGCTTAAAAGGCTCGACATGATCATGCATAAAGAATTGCTTGTGAATTTGATCTTGCAATCTCTTTTTAATTTATATGGATAGTTTATGATAAACTACCATATGAATGATATTATTGGCATCTTATCTGAATTAATCAAAATATTGGCAACTAAGAAACCTTGAAAGAGTTCAGAGGTAAATACCTGGAGAGCTTAAAGAAACAAGGACATGCCTTGAGTAGGCATGTCAAAATTGCTCAATACTATTCTTATAATTTTCTCTTCTCCCAGTTATGTTTTAGACTCTAGTATTTTTATATAGAGTCTATGAAAAGGTAAAGGGCTAAGGAAGTAATCTTTGAAATTGGCAATAGGGCAAGAGTTACTGCTGTGGCTATGGTATGTATCCTTTGTGATTATCATTTGGATTTAGTTCTTAGAAATAATCTCTATCATTTGCATGGTGATGCATCTGTGAACTTAATTGAGCAAGTAGTGAATCCCATTAGATCTGAGAGATCCAAAATTGAGATAAGCTTTAAAGTATATGTGGAACCTTAGACTAAGTCATATAGAAGAAGAAATGATTAACAATCTAAAGAAATATGGGCTTTTGGGCTCATTGACTGTTGAGTTATATCTAGTTTGTGTATCATCTCTTTAAGAAAATATGACCAAACTACTCTTATAGGACAAGAGAAAAATGACTACTGAGATACTTATCCTAGTACACATTTGATGTGTGTATCCCATCAGATGTGCTAACAAAGAAAGTTGTCTCTATTTGTTACCTTTATTGATGATTAGTCATGGTATGGGTAAGTATATGAGATATAAATCTAAAATTTTTGAAAGATTCAAAGAATTCAGATGTAAAGTAGAGAAGCAAATCAAAAAATTTTTAAAGGTACTTCGATCGGATCGAGGATGCAATACCAAATAAATTTTTTTTTTAATTATCTCATAAAATGATAAAGTTTTATGTTGGATCTCTCTTAGTACATCTCAGCTCAATGAGATAATTAAGAAGAGTTATAGGTCTGTATGAGATATGGACCGATCCATGATAGAATTCACTGATTTATTTTATTTCTTTAGGGACATGCTTTATTTCTATGAAATTGAATTTTCTCTAAATCAGTTCCTACCACACCATATGAGATATGGTATGTTGGTGCAAAAATCCACCTGCACCGGAGAAGCTGGAGTTGAGGAAGCCGCGGTCGCCGTCGGGACCTACAAAGGAAGTCTAAACCGGAGGTGGGGTTGCTCCGGCAAGACCCTCCGACGCTCAAGTCAGTTCTCTGCCTCAACAAAAATGGAGTGCTCGAACGGAGAGTTTAGCAGAGTTTTGAGATAAGGCAAAAGAGCTTAAAGAATAACGTATCTGAGTCCCCCTTTTATAGGCGGGGGAGGCAACGGACTGATGGCAACGTTTGTAACCGCCTAGTCGTGGGCCGCCCATGGTCAGGGGAATTGATTGCGAAAGATAATGGAGCAGACATGTGGCCATCATCATAGCCCGCTGCAGGTAGTGGAGCGGCGTCCGTTGCCGCTAGTTGTCAGCGAGTAGTGGGATCGTGCAGCACCTGCCGCAGGGAGCAGAGCAGCATCATAGCTGTCGACACAGCCTGTCAGAGAGTAGTGGGATCGTGCAGCACCTGTCGCAGGGGGAGGTGGAGCCGCACGGAATCCACTACAGGAAGTGGAACAGGATCTTGGCAGTTATTGTTATCTGCCAAGGGACGCGGATCTGTCGATCAAGGCTCGACAGCGGTCGGAGTTCGGCCTTTGCAGGAGTCCGGGAGGAGTCCCCCCCTCGGTTGAGGTCGTGGGTGGGGTTCGGCTCCAGCGGCTGATGCTGAGGTCGGAGACTGAGGTCGGAGCTTGGCTCCCGTAGGAGTCCGGGCGAAACCCTCTCGGAACTGAAGTTGCAGGCGGGGCCTGGCTCCCATAGGAATCCAGACGGAGTCGTCCTGCTGCCGATGGAGGAGCCCGGCTCCCGTAGGAGTCCGGGCGAAGCCGTTCTGCTGTTGATGGAGGAGCCCGGCTCCCGTAGGAGTCCGGGCGGAGCCGTTCTGCTGTTGATGGAGGAGCCTGGCTCCCGTAGGAGTCCGGGCGGAGTCGTTCTGCTGTTGATGGAGGAGCCCGGCTCCCGTAGGAGTCCGGGCGGAGCCGTTCTGTTGTTGATGGAGGAGCCCGGCTCCCGTAGGAGTCCGGGCGGAGCCGTTCTGCTGTTGATGGAGGAGCCCGGCTCCCGTAGGAGTCCGGGCGGAGTCGTTCTGCTGTTGATGGAGGAGCCCGGCTCCCGTAGGAGTCCGGGCGGAGCCGTTCTGTTGTTGATGGAGGAGCCCGGCTTCCGTAGGAGTCCGGGCGGAGCCGTTCCGCTGTCGATTTCGACTGTGGGTATTTTATACCCAACACCAGTCCCCCTACTTTCGAGTTTGAATTTCAAGCGAAGGAAGTATACAGAGAGAGATGTGCGCAGCCAGAATCGCCCCTTCGAACTTTGCGCACTGCCGCCCCCATTTAATGCGCGCACGTCAGAATCCGTTTTTCGGTGAAGGTGACTTGAAAAGTCTTTTCAGAGTTCCCGTCGAAACACGATCCCAAGCGTCGCTCTGTGGGGATTCGTGAGCGGTCAACCCTTGATGGCGGTGAAGGGGATAAGCGCGCCACGCGGCACACGCTAGTTGGCCCAGGAATACCCGCTGCCATAATTGCGCCAGGATCCATCGGCTATTTAAACCCCTCAGTCCCTTTGTGATTTCATCCTGGCGCGATTCTTTCATCTGAGAGTCCTGCTTCTCTCGCCCCAGTTCCTGTCTCCTCCCCTTATACCATGTTATCTACTCGGGAGGCTGTCCTTGAGGGAATTCTTAGGGTTTGGAGGAAGGAGAGAAGGAAAATGGCGGCCGGTGGGAATCTCCGTCGTCCCAAAAGGAGCCCAAGGAAGAATTCTTTCAACAACAGGGGTTTAATAACGGGGGCTGTCGGTGAGGTTGTTCTGCCCGTGAATCTCGGAGTAGCAAGGCGAGGTGATACCGGTCAAGAGGGCAGAATAGCCGTTACAAGCCATGACGGGATCCTTGACGCCGTCGGGGCCGAGAGACCAGAGGCAGTCGGTGTCGACGGTGGGGCAGTAGAACTTGTTGTGGGGACGGTGGAAGTAACGCATGTCGACGGTGGGGCAGTAGAACTTGTTGCGGGGCCGTCGTTGTCTCCTCCGCCTCTGGGGATCTACCCCGCCCCTTTCCTGTTAAGATTGGACCTCGGGAACAGAATGAGGCGAGATGGGCGAGAGCTGTTACACGCATTGGAGAATGCGACTGAGAAGGATAGAGATGGAGTTCGTAGCTCGGAGCGGTCTCTGGTTCGTCCTGCCCGAACCGTGCCCGCGATACTTGCGATGACGTGTATCTTCTTTTTTTTTTTCTTGACCCACCAGGTCCCGTAACGTGTATTTCTGTTAAATGAAAAAGTGGTTTCTGTACCTTGTTTGCATCTTGTGTTAAATAGTCATCTGCCGAACTCCTTCATTTTCCTTCCCTTCTCTTTGTCTGTGTTACGTCGTTCCAGGGTCGTCGGCGACCTTTTCAGTTCATGTCGTTTGAAGATACCCGCTTGTCAGGTTTGTTTGGATTTTTCTCCGCTAAAGTTGAGGCTAAGTTTGGCTCCCTTGATAGTCCGAACGGAGAAGCCCTCCGGAGGTTGGAGTAGCTCGGTTCGTAAAAGTTGGGGCAAAGTTTTTCTGTAATCAAGGTTACGAATAAAGCCCGGCTTACGTAGAAGTCCGGGTGGAGTTGTCCTGTAGCTGATGTTAACGGTAGAGTCCGGCTCCCGTGGAGTCCG